>NC_079386.1:11577834-11877834 GCF_021018895.1 Seriola aureovittata
AGCAGCTCATTTGTAGCACCGGTGTTAGGACATCCACTGATGGCAGAGCATTGCCTCTTCATTTGCTCCTTCTCTTTAAGCATACGTGAGTGCATGCACACGGGCCTCGACGGGCCTCGTTCTCCCTCCCACACCTGCTTGCCCCAAAGCACCCTGGGATACTGTAGGAGCATGTTCATTTACATATCCCCATCCCAGATTCCATTAAAGAAAAAGCCAAGGACAGCTCTCAGAGGCAGTGTTTCTTCGTACTTTGGGAACCCCTGTGGACAGCTTCAATGATGGCTCTATCCCTTATAGTCAAAGGCTGCCACCGTGGTGGTTTCTTGTATAATTTTAGGTTCCTCTATCATTTTTTATGTGCTCCGTATTCCCGTAAGTTATACTCAGGAGGCCACAAAGACCACAAAAATAAAATTAACCATCAAAAGCATGTATATAAAAGTTTTGTTTTCATCACTGGAACAAATAAAAAGGGTTTAAAACTTTGGAGATGACAGAAAAAGTTAAATTATTTTCCATTTGGTGACAACTTGTGGCAAATAGACAACATCAAAAGAAACATTTTTGTACAGTTTAAGCCAAAATTTTAAAACTGGAACTAAAAGAATGAAAAAGGGCAAAATAAGCACACACTGTCAATGTCATTTTTTTTTTAGGATAATCTGTTTTGGCACAGATCGTGTCTATCCATGCTGGCACCAGTGTCTGTCCTGTCACTTGGCAGTGTAAAGATGGTGATGGATATAATACCTGACACCAAATACTGTGGATACTGTACTTTGATATTTGTTGATATTGCTTTTTGAATGTTAATTTAGAGCGCCAGTGGTGAAGGAAACAAATCTATAACTGGAATTTTCTGGGTTTGAAATTGCACAAATAGTAATTAGTGGCTCCATAAAGCCTCCGCACTAATTTGGAAATCATTCTGGATTAAAGCATCAGCTAATGGACAAAGAAACACTGATCGCTTTGGTAATGCTGCTACAACATTCAGGTCTGTGGTTTGATCCGATGGTACAACAGAACAGTTTGGCAAACAAGCATAGTTAAGTAACACCCCAAAGAAGTCTACGTCCTTGGACTTGTCACTCTGTTTGATTGTGCCACTGGTCGCTGTCCAACTGGAAAGACAAGTTTGTAATTGGATCTTGCAAGTATTGCACAACATTAGCGAGAGAGCTCCACCTTCCACTTGGCCTCCTTTCCAATTTACTGCCCCACATTTGTTTGGATGTATTAGTTGCATTTATTGTCCAACCGGCACACAGATTTACATCACTCCCAAAGAGGCTGGCGAAGCAAATCTGGGAAAAAAAGCACTGAAGCATCAACTCTGTAGTAGACGATGTTTTGGGGCATGGTATGGGGTCTTTATGTTGTAAACATTTATAAAGAGAAACTTGGCTGTATCACGTGTCGTTTGTATCATGTAGTTAAATCTGTTGACATATATTATTTTTAATCTGGTAGATAATTTTATGCTACTGCGTTTGGCTTATGTCTTAGGTCTTTTTTCCATTTTGACCCTCAACAGTGGCTTATATTAAAACTTACAAAAATGTTATTTTCAACAATGTATTCTCTGACCGATGTCAAATATCGTAAGTCAGTCGCAATGGCAATTTGGTGCAGAACCATGTCAGCTGTAAACAAAACAGTGACAAAATTGTTAAGATGAATGTGTTAGCAGTTGTTTATTGACACATCCAGCAGAAATGTAGCAACGTTAGCCTTCATATAGAGCAGTGTTTGTGTCCACCTTGCAAATCTAAGTCCGATATTCAGTGTCCTTCTAGCCCTGCTTCCGTCCACCAACCCCTGAAGGAAATATATGGGTCTTTTAACTGATAAATGCTCCACTGTGTTCATTAAATAGCTGCTAACTTTTGTTTACTGTTGGGTGCTGGGCAGGTAGCATACAGTGAAACCTCTTAAGCTAAAAGCAGCTCCTCTGGAAATGATGCTAACGAGAGCGGTAAGGCTGAACCAAAACAGTTAAGTTGCAGGCCTGACAAACAAAACAACAAGCTGAACAACGCTAAAAAGCCACACAGCGCTGTAGAGTTGGGTGCCATCATCTCTGGGTGTCTCACTATAAACAATCTTGTGCTTTCAGAATTATTTGTAAGATGTCAAACTCATAAAAATTCTACAAATAGTGGTTTCAAGGTTGCAAGTTTGATTTCCGTCCAAAACAACTTGTTTGTCTTAAAGCAAGATGCTGAATCCCTGCCAGCTATTCCACTGTAAATCTCTGGATAAAAGTGTCAGCTAATACCTAAACTGTAAACAGAGCATATAAACATGTAAATTGCGTTTTATGGCGGCTCTTGGCTCCACCCAGGGGGTCGTTGTACTGTAAAACCAAGCTAAACAGCAATGCCTCATACTGTCGACATCATCCCGCTTCTTCTTAAATGACACACCATGGATTTGGAGGCAAAGAAAAAGTTTTATTCCTGCCACCCCAGCATCCCTGACGCCTGGAATCTCTGAATCTCGCGGCACATTAAAAATTTATCCGGCAGGCTTTCTGTGTGGATAATAAAAAGATGAGCACCAGCACACACACGTATACACAAACACTAAATCTGAGGGGCCTGTTTCATCTTGGGTCTCCATTCCACCCTGTTGTTAGCAACGTCGCACGGCTCTGTCGTTTTTTTCTGTGCTTGTTGAAGCTGTTTGTTTGTTTTAACCAACACACAGGGCTGTACACAGGATTGTTACAGGGTCAGGAGGTCACAAGCTGCTGCTGAGAGTTTGAGAAAATTAAAGGTTTCTCCCTGATGGAGTGTCTAAATATGTGGATGGCTTTAATTTTGAAGAATTACTTTGAAGTGTTATTGGCTAAAAAGTGGCTGTGTGTATTTGTGCCCTCTAGCTACATATCCCAGTAAATAAATTGGTTTCATTTCCGTAATCATGTGAACGATTGTGTGTTTTTACACTTAGAAATTTAGCCTTCTGGCCTCTTTTATCTTTAACTGCCTTGTACATGTTATCTTTGCTCGCCTTGCATATGTTAGTCCTTTGTGTTATCATTTACTATGTGTGGCTGTAATTCCGCGTGCGTGCCTGTGCGTGTGCGTGTGAGCGAGTGCCTCTGATTACCCCACTGTCCACTGCTTGTCGGGCACCACTTTGTGACCGTTGCCGTGGGCGACCAGATGGCTAATTGAGCACTCTGTCATGTCACCTCCCTTCACTGGGGACTGAGCCAATCAGCACAGGCCAGACTTCTCAACTGCCGCCCCCACAGACATCACAGTCCCATCTTAACAGAGTCCAGCTTTAGGGGCCCAGAGGGACTGTTGTAACAAGGCTCACGGAGAGAGCCTTGTTTCAACTGATACAGCATCAAGCCACTGGCTTATTTACATTCTCTCAACCTGAGTGGTTGGACAATTGTGTGTGTGTGTGTGTGTGTGTGTGTGTGTGTGTGTGTGTGTGTGTGTGTGTGTGTGTGTGTTAGACTCGCCTCCCTGCAGTTTGCTGATTAAATTGTATGTCAGATTCCTTGTATTTATGATGCAGCTATTGGCAGGCACATTCTCCATGTTAGATTCACAGCTAGATTACAGATGTTGCTACCTAGCGTCACTCAGGCTTTATGTCACCTTGCTCCTCATTGGCTCAGCATCCTTGGCACACATTAAAAATATATTGCATTTTAAAGAAATAGCTACAGTGCATAAAAATGCCTGTATCGTGCCAGACATAATAATGTTGTTATTGTTATTGTTGTTGTTGCTGCTAATTTACCTAGTGATGATGATGCTATTGTTAGCTGGTTTTTCATCTTGTTATTCCTTACAGTCCTCATTTATGATCACCATGTTGGAGTTCCATTTTCATTTACTTATTTAATCTAGGAGTGTCATTGAGATCAACATGTATTTCAAAAAACAAATTACCTGTACAGCATCACAACAAACTGTCTTTTTTTTTCTGCGTGGATTGACATGTGGCCTTGAGATGTGGCGTCGGTGGTGTCAGTAAAGGGTGGAAATGTCGCTTCAATTAAAAGTGGTTTCAATTAAAGTTACTTTACCTTGCTTGATGAGAGAGCCAGAGGTAGTGAAGATAAAATCTCCAAGATATTGCCAAGGCTCTGGCAGAAAATTGAACCCCAGAATTGGGGCTAATTGAATTTGAGAACGATAAGGTTGAATGTGGGGATCTCTTAAAACTAGCAAGAAAGGATGAGTAGAGGGAGTTTAGAGGAAAAAGGGGGAAAATGAGCGAGGAAAGCTTCTCATTTAAATGGACAATGATGAAGAGAGGACAGAGTGTAAAGCTTATTTTGAACGGATACAGTACAGGAAGGTTACTTGGTGCATTGTAATGCTCTCATTACACCTTATCTTTGCCTTTGCAAGAGAATGACCATGTGACAAAGTCATGACTAAATAAACAGCGGTTTGTATAATCATGTTTTATGCTCCTCATGGACAAAAGTGGATAATAATGTGCCTCTTTATTGATGCCCGCTGGGAAATACTCTCCACATGGAGGTTAGAGTGCAGGTTGAAGAACAGCAATCATGAAGTTGATGGGGATTCAGCGTCTTGTTTACGGACACTTCAGCAGTGTAGCAGCACGCTAACGCTGGGCCATGAATCCATGTTTTCGGGTTGAAGGACGATCTCTGTCGTCAGGTTTTTTAACGTGAATATAGTTGGGGAGACAAAGATACAGTAGAATCACATCTGGGATTAGTGCTATCTTAATCTGGGAAAGTTCCTACATTCCAAATCCAAAACTATTTTTTTATAATATAGGATATCAGCGATGATTGTGATGGAAGCTGCACAATATGACAGATAATATCTGGATAATGCTGTATATGCAGTTGCTGCAGTAATACAGGCAAAATTCTGTGTCGGCAAAATTGAACCTTGAATTTTTTTTTTTTTTTAAAGTGGTGTTGATTCAACATTGTGGTCATTTTGGAGGATGTAGTTTGTGGTGCTGTTGAGATGTATTGGGGTGTTTCTGTTGTGGAGTCTGCCCTCATTGATATAAATGGGGTTTCAACAAAAAGTGATTATATCATTATTTTCCTTCATGAAGCAGAATTTAGTGCGAGACTGTTGTATTAGACTGCATTAGCTTTAGCTAGATGTTCCTAAAAAACTGGAACCTGAATATAAATTTTGGCAGTGAAAGACTCAACTTATAAAGGAGCAATTAATCTTTCATTTTATCTGAAATTGTCTTTATCACAAAATACAGTGATACATGGTTGCCATTGGAGAGCAGTATACCAGTATTCACTGGGGATCAAGGACAGTAAAAATCATATTTAAAAGTAATAGTATGGAAGTGGAGGTGAACTTATTACACAAGTGCAAGTGCAGGATCAGGATGGTGCACCACTGCCATTGCATTCTTTGGGGAAAACCATTCCCTTGCTCATCTACTGTGTCTCTACCCCCCTTTGTAGATTTCCCCAGACTCGAGCAGTGGTCGGAGAATCCCTCGCTGTCTGACGCTTCCCTCTTCATGGATGGCTTCCTCTACATCTCCTCTGGCCCTGCCAAGTCGACATTGGAGCGCCGCAGAAGAGATGGTGAGTTTAAATGCCGTTTTGCAAAATCCCCGGCAAGGCCAATCAATCCATCAATCCATTTGTAAGCAATTTAAACTGCATGTTTGTCAGAGGTCTACTCTAGTTAAGCGCTGATCGATCAATCAGTGTCAGTTTGTCAGTTGTCAAACTGCCAATCATTTAATCCGTACACCAAACAGTCCAGTCAAAACGATCAATGAATCTGTCTTTCAAATTCGCTCTGCATCGGTCCTCTGGGAATACTTGTCAGACAGAAGTATGCTCGTAGATGACCCAGCAGTGAATGCTCCCCGGAAGAACAGGGTAGATTAGGGCCAGGATAAAAAAATAAAGATAGATATTAAAATTTTTGGTCGAAGTCTACTCTAAATCTACCTGAGAGAAGCTTCCACCAAAACTTCTTCTTCCCCTTCTTTTGTCTTCCAAGTCACTTTAAAACTTTTAATCAGGCTCTATTTCACACTCAGACTCCTCAGCTGCTGCTGCACCTCCTGCTCCGCAATGGTCCCACTTCTCCAAACAGCTGGAGCGTTTCAGGGGCCCATGGGTAATTAGGAGATGGAGTCGGCTTTGGATGCTTCCCCTGGGGAATGGGGTTATTGGGAAGGTGGAGGAGTGGGCTGGAGGATGGGGAGGGATGGAGGAGGAATGTGTGCGTGTGGGGGTGACAGCTTGTAGCTACCTGCCACTTGAATGAGCTGAATCTTGGGCAAGACATCCATCTCCATTTCCATCACCCCACACATGCTCTGCTCTCATTGGTGGTTGTACATGCTTGCTAATGAACAGGACTGAGGTCTGGGAAATTGCCCCTTAAAGGAGATTGGGGAAGATTTATATGAATTTCTGTTGAAATTCTCATTATCTGTACAAATGGAATCAATTTTAATTTCATTAGTTAAAGGATAATTCTAATATCTTTCAACTTGGGTCTTAATTTCATAGTTTCTAGTCATAATGTCTATTTTTAATCAATTTTTCTACTCACCAAAGTAATTGCTGAGTTCTGGGGAACATGGTGTCTACAATGAAGTCTGATGGGTCCAGCGGTAAGACGATCAATCGTGTTTAAAATAAGACCATTTATCTGAACCAACGACTCAATGTGGAGGTAAACCTAAAAGTTAGTGTACCTGAAATGCAGCTAATAAATCCCTCACAAATTGCACTGTTCACCTTTGTTGTCTCTTCCATAAACCTCGGCTTACGTTTGTTTCTCTTGCCCCGTCTGACTTGTTTTTAAAGCTGCATTCATTATCTTTTGGCCATCCGGGGGTAGCAGGAATAAACTGTAAACACAAAAGAAACACATCATCACCTAGTAAAGTTGACTTACTGCTAAATGCTAAACTTCTTACTAAATTTGTTTGCTGTTAAGTGCTGGACAAGCAATGGGCAATGCGTTTCTCTGCTTTTTTTTGCTGGAAACAGCTGCCTGCATCTGGAAACGATGTTGATGAGAGTAATAGTAGAGTGAACCACAACAGTAAAACCAAAACAATGAGCTGAAAAACACTAAAACGCTCCGTAGAGATTCGCGAGAGAATTCTCTGAGTTCTCCTTTTACATTACACATAGTCATTTGATATATAATAATATAAAAGAAATTTGAGCAGCTTTAAATAAGCATTTATCTTTAAAGTGTGATTCTTCATGTTGCAGTAATTGCAGAAAAACAGCACCACTGCTGTTCTTATAAAAGCCAGTCATTATGATAATGCATGGTTTGTTGTACTGTTCCTTCTACAGTACAGTGAGTTCCTGGACTAACACTACAGGTGTCTATTTTGCCAGGGTCCATTTTAATCACTGTTGTACATTTTGTACCACTCACAGACACCACACCATTCCAGAGTTGTCTTCCCTCAGATAAGTGCTGGTAATATTTCGGCCAATAAATACCTTGTTATTTCATCTATTATGGAGAGCGGTGCGAGTTTGGCTTTTGTGCTTTAATGGTGCTTTAACTGCAGCTGCAGCTGTTGAAAAATTCAGAGAGGTTGGGTTTAAAACACAATGCGTTCCAACTTCTTCAATCACGAAGAAGCGCTGTCAGGACTTTGTGAGCACGGAGGGATGAGGTATTTTTGAATGTACTCCAGGATGCCTTTCGCTCCCAGGCTAATGGTTTGATGGTCTATAGATACACCGAAGTTCTTAATAATTCATAGGTTGTGCTCAGGGCTTAATAAAAGCACTCTGGCACAGCGTCTTAAACTTCGCTTTTTTTTTTTTTTTTAACTGGAGACAACTCCAATAGGCTTTTGTATTTCCACTGATGGGAACTAAATTCAGAGTATGACATAAATTAATTTGGCAAGCAATTTTGGTAATGGCCTTGACAGAGGTGGCACGGGGGATCATCGTGTTGGTCCGCCATAATGAAACAAAATACCGTGCTTCTTAGCATTTAGCAAGACTGTGCTCATTCTAGATGCTGCTGGGAATATAGATTACAGTAGGCTTAGGAAAACAATATTCCTCGCTGTTTTATTTCTGCTTAAATCAAGGTTGAACTGGTTTATTCTCCACTTTATTTGCTGTTCTGTTGAGCTCCGCTCTATATCCGGTTTACACAATTGATTCCAACGTTAATGAAGCCCCCAGCCCCCAGCCCCCCCCCCAACACACAAATGGGCAGGGTAGTGACTCATGCTACACTCACATTAAAGAGTGTGTACTTGCTTTGTGCGTTTCCGTGTTGTTTCTGTGAGAGACTTTGGGAGGAAAAGAGAGACAGTAGGCAGCACCCGTCTGGAATGGTGAGTGGCAGCAGGGATGGCACCCCTAATTTCTGATTAGTTTTGTCTTTTCCTCATCAGCGGCACTCTGTTTTTTGCCTGCAACAGTAACTCACAACTGCTGCTGAGGGGGAGGTAAAGGAGGGGTTGTCTAGAGGAGAGAGAGAGAGAGAGACAGGGAGAGAGAGAGGGAGAGAGAGAGAGAGAGAGAGAAGTAGAATTATGTTAACAGTTTTATTGAGGACACAAATCTGAGCCCACATGAACAATTCAATTACTTTGCAGCTACAAAGCTGGAGTCAAGTTTTTGTTAATAAACCAAATCTTCTTTATGGTTTATAGTGAGAATTAGTTCTCAAAGAATGTTAAATGATTGGACTTTCTAAGAAGTGACATTTATGCTGTTCTGTTTTATATTTCATGAGAAGTACACAAAAGCCTATTTAATCAATTTGTCTTAATCTAATATGCTTTTCAGAATGTCTTTGTTCATATTACTGCGCCTTTGCTTGTCTAAACGCGTGAGTAGCTCTGTTGCTAAAGCCAAAAATACATGGTAGATAGTGTTTTTTTTTTTCTTTATCGTATGCCATATCTGTCCATTCCTCCCTGTAATGAAGTGGGCTGTAATTCTTGCGAGAGTTTAGAGGGACGTTGGGTAAATCTGGGAAGAGCGCTGTTAGCAGAGTCAAAACTTTTGAGTAAATATGTTTCTATAACTTTGTCCATTCAGTAGATGAACAATAAGACAGTTTAATTGCCTCATTGATGACTTGATTAGTCCAATCAACCTGTTCATCTCGCATACTTAGAGCATTTAGCTTATTGTACAAATTGCTGAAATGAGAGAGGGAATGAGGAAAAAAAAAAGCAGACAAAGCGAGACATAGATTCCACATTGTAGATTTGTAGGCCTCTTTTCCTCTGGAAAATGCTAAGCGGGGAGCACTCTTGGCGTACAAGCTAATTGGCCCAATTTAGCTGGTGGAGGCATGTACCACGGTTGGCTTCCGTTAGCGTTGTCTCTGGCGGCTGGTTGTGGACCCCCGTGGAGAACGGCTGGGCCACGGGGCCGATACTGTGTGTGTGTGTGGAACAGCTGGCAATGGACGCAGCTGCTTGATTGTAAATCAAGCACTATTGTTCCCCCCATTGCACTGGTGCTTGTGTAGAAGCAAGTGGTATCCCACCCAGTAAGGAAATATTTAACCACAAACAAAGAAGGAAGGAGGATGCTTGTGGTGCGGTGATGTGCACGTTTTTGATAAAGCCAGTTTCCTGGTGGAATGTCTTGAAGGGATCCAGAGGCTTTCACTGCCGTTTTCGGAAGCAACTTGCGCCACAGATTCCAACAAAACTGGATAATAGTTACAATCATCAGTAAAACTCAATGCAGCTATTCCACATTTACACCATAGTCCTTTTGATAGTGAAATGGCAGCCACACCAATGCTACTGGTTCTATCTATGGTCATACAACTTTTTGAAGGGTCTGAGATATTCTTCTCCTTAGAGGCCTCCATGAAAAGTGTCTAATTCCCCTCAGCGTCACTTCTTCTGTCTTTTTCTGTCTCTGGCTTCTCTCCTTAATCTACCAAATCCCTCATATTCATTCACAATTCAAACCCAAAGGAGATAACTGTATCTGAAATTACATTTGTCAAACATTTGCTCACCTTTTGGCCCCTGTTAAATCCCCTCTCCTTCTCAACCTTCCTTTTCCTTGGCATGCTAAGGCCTTATGTGGACATCTGTACCTGTGGGTGTGCTGGCCTTTATTAGGATAATTTTTCAGAAACTGGTTGGCCGAGTAGTGAGCCCATTCATGTGTCCATGCTGTCAGGACCCAGGATCCCGCAGCAATTTGCTTCCTGGATTCACAGAGGGATTTTTTGGTTCTTGGAGGTGAGAGCAAATTAAAAACATTTTTTCCCCTTTTCTGCAGTGTAGATGAAAGATTCTGTCAGATGCTGTTCGTTCAAGGAGACATGATCCTGATGCCACATATCCCAACATCAAAATGAGATCTATTAATATTTTTGATGTATTAGGACATATGAGTCCTCTCATATACATATACTCTTTGGGACTCTACATGCCCTTGACCAGCACTTCCCAACTGTTTTGACTCGTGACCACTCAAAATGAAACAATGTCTCCTGTGACCCCTTGTCACTAGTTATATGTCTATTGCTTTTTTTATATGTCTGTATATATGTATATATGTTGATAATTTTTAGATATAGAAAAAAGAGATACAATTATTCAGTAGTTCATTAAAATTCCTATAAAAGCCTGCTCTAAATGGTTCCCAACATTTATGGCTCAAGAACCCGGAAAACTACAGGACGTGGGACTCCTAGTCAACCAGAAAAGATATTTTCCTCCTTTTTTCATTTTCAAAAGCTTAAAGAAGTCAGAAATTATCCAGTAATTCCTAAGAAAACTAAACTTTATGTAAGGTCTTTAATTAATTTCAACAGTTTTTCTTCCTAAGAAGTCCTTGTATTGTCCCACCAACAGTTGAAAATCCAAACATTTTCATTTTATTATCACATATATACAGAAAATGCAGCAAATCCTCAAATTGGAGAAGCTGGTACTACAGGATGTTTGACATTTTTGCCTGAAAAGAAAAGAAAATAACTGCAGCCAGGCTCAGGAGGCTCTGTGAGGTTGTAATGCTCTTTGTAAAGAAAAACCAAACTGTTAGAAAAATAGATGAAAGTATTTGACCAATGGAAATTTTGTCTTGACGATGGTGCCGGAAGATGATAAGTCAGGGGATCGCGAAAGTTCACAAACACTATGACTGTCCTTGCCAAATTCAATAACGATCCATCCAATGGTTGTCGAGATATTTCGCTGTGGTCACAGTCATTAGGAGTCATCCCCTGGGGAACATGAAAAGCAATACATCCAATAACTGTCGAGACATTTCACTTGAAACCAAAAGTGTCGACCTCATGGTGGTGGTAGGGGAAAAGTCAGTGGGCTTTTCCTTTGGGGGGGGGGGGGGGGGGCATGAATGTCTGTAAAGTTTCCTCACAATCCAGACGATAGAGATATTTCCTTCTGGACCGATTTCCCTCAGTAGAGTAATGCCTTTAGGTCGGCTTAAAAAAAGCAAAGATTAAAGGACCACATATAAAACAACACAGGTATGCGTGGGAGATTATGTTTTATTTTATTTTTTATTTTTTTTCGTTTATCTTGCAGGCTCTGATTGGGATCCATTGCCCCAGACAATACTGTTTGTATTTGCCATTACATCAGTTCATACATAAGCTAAACTCCCTAATAACCTCTGCGTCCACAGGAACCATTATGAAGCAAAATATCTCGATAATCAGTGGCATTACAGCTTTCTAGCAGCTTATGATAGCAATTGACTTCAGTGCGGAAATTAAGTGTGCCTCTTAAGAAGATGATTGTGTGAGCGTTTCAGATGTCAGTGCAAATGACACTGTTCAGATATTACCCTACTGGAGGTCGGACCTCGGGAAAGAAGGCAAAATTACTGGAAAATATGGGACAAAACAAAAACTTAACTATCCTCCGGTGGGAAATGATAGACATGACATTTTGTGCAAAACCTTAGCAATCCAGGGACACATTTGCAATGGAAGCGAAGTGCATTACGATCTTTTCTGTCACCTAGACAACACTGTGTCCTGTCAGATAGATTGGATTGGTAATGACTTTAAATACCAGAGTCAGTCTCTCTCCCTCTCCCACACACACACACACACACACACACACACAGACGCAAACATGCACACATACAAACCTGCTACATGCATGGTTCATTTCAGATAGAGATGATGATTCTTCAGCTGCTGGAATAATTCTTTTCTTGAAGGGAAGTGGGGTCAAAAGAATATATATTTTTTTAAATGCCACAGTAAGCTACTAAATATTAGTCATTTTGCAGTTTTAAAGCTGTTTGCATAATCATGTCCAAATTGTTTTTTTTTTTTTTTTTCTCCAGACGGTAAAGACAAAGAAAAAGTCAGAAAGAGCCATACAGACAGGCAGCTCAAGGGTGAATAGAGTGAAACTGACATCCTCCTTTCCTATGCTTATCACATCTTTTTTTCTTTTAACAGCCAGTTGTAGACACTTCCTTTTTTTATTGGAACTATATCTGTTCCTTCAGAAACATCACACAGTTGGCAGAGGAATGCACAATTAGCATATTCATGAGATGAATACAGTGGAAACTTTGGAGTCGCAAGCGACAGGGGGTGGGGGGAGGGTGGGGGTGCTGTTTGTGTGAGTGTGTGTCTGAGTGTGTGTGTCTGTGTATGTGTGTGAGTGTTTGTTGCGGAACAAAAAAGCAGATGGCACGGTGACTTTGAAAATCCAAAATTAGGTATGTTTTCATGAACTTCATGCTCATTGGCTATGTAAATTGCACAGTCAGACAGTCATGAAAGACAATGTTGTGTGTTTTCCAGCTTTTCCACTGAGATCATGTTTGTTGATTGAAATCTGCTCAGTACTTGGAGTCTCTTAACTCTTTTAATTCTCTGTGTCTGCCTGCACATGCCGTTTGCTTGACTCAGTTGTTCTCAAATGGACAGAAAGATGAGGCATGGTCATCTGATTGTGCGGATGTTTTTCCTTTTGGCGTTGTATCTTGGATGTTGATCGCGGAGAGATGTTAGCTCGGTGGTAGCATTACATCCACCTGGTTTGGATATACATATAAAAGACTTGGTTTTTGAGTCAACTGTACCCTAAAGAAGAAGAAAGGTCGAAGCTTCTGACAATGCAGCGTCTTCATACATCCATCCATGTGTGAAAACTGTATGCACAGCGTTTTATCTCCGAAGTTTTAAACGATTTCTTGGTAGTGCTGCTTTAGCTTGTAGAGAGTCATTAGCTGTGTTAAATGGAGTTGGAGTGGTGCTAATTGTTCACAGACCAATCACTAACATTGCAGGCTCTAATTAATTTCTTTTTCTGACTCCACAAACAATAGCCAATTTGTTCAATTTTATCAGTATGCAAATGTATGATTCTACAGTAATAATCCAATAATGGCACCAGACATGTTGGAGGGTGCTTCATCAGATGAAGTTGCAAAATGTACACACGAAATGACATTTAACAGAGACTGTCTATCTTGGTATTGAATCTTAACCATGTGGCACTTAAAGTAGTGTTATGTAATTTTTGAAAGAGGAAATAACACACTCCTCCTCCTCTTAAAAAAAAAAAAAAAAAAAAAAAAAAAAAAAGAAAAGTTAAGAGCAGTTTGGTGGCTAACGTTAGCCAACTTTAAATAGATATTGCTGTCAATTTTCTGTCTTCATTATTCTTCTCTGTTTTTAAGCTGCTGTCACTCAGCATATTATCATGACACAGCATAACATTTCGCTGGTTGCATTACAAAAGAACAAGAATGAGTCAGGCACTCTGGTGTTTGTGTGAGGCTGTACTTAAAGCTAAATCCTATCATCAGCTTGCCAACATGCGCTTAATGAAAATGTTAAAGGAATAGGAAACAGCAATTTTGGCTCCGTCCAAAGGTACCAACATCCACCCACCAGCACCTCTTAATTAATATGCTAAATCTTGTGTCGAGACTTTACTTAGTCAACTTAAAACGAGATGTGAGTCAGTTCAGTAGCTAAGCAAAAAGATGCATGACCCTTGAACGCCACCACAAAAATTTGTTGAATGACTGAGGTGGATGGATGGGCGTATAAAGTGTCTGACTTTCCTTCCCGTCATCTACCAATAACCAATAAGTTTATCCAAGTAGTTCATCCAAGTAAGTCTGTCTTTGTCCTTGTATGAATGTACGTACGTATGTATGTATGTAAGTATATTTCTAATGGGAAATATGGGTGATTATGTGTGTATTTCAGACATGACACGTCGTTGGTGCACACTGGAGGGTGGCTTCCTGAGTTACTATGAGAACGAGAGAAGCCCGTCGGCCATCGGCAGGGTGGATGTCACTGCGGTGGTTAGCCTGGCCATCAGCAACACGGAGACAATGACTGGAGCTGGGTATGAACAAACACGTACTGTATGAACACACTTACATGCTGTGTTGTCGTATTAGTGCTGTTTAGAAAAAAACCTTGTATCTACCATATACCATATATATACCATAAACTTTCGCGGCAAGGTTAGAAAAAGTTTGTTTTTGTTACTTATTTTCTTCTCCTAAACTTTGAAGTATCAAATGGTTTAAGATAGAATTTCAAAATTGAAGTTAAATCACCAAAATCAGACTTACCATGGCCGTTAGAGCATGAATATTAATATCTAACATTTAATATTAATCTAAATCCACTGTATTAAATGGTAATTTACACATAAATCAAACTTTACAGCTGTTCAGCCAGGTTATGGGGCACTCATTTACACTCACCATTAAAATCTGCTCTCATACACACACACCCACACACATACACACATTTGAAATGCTTAATTTGCATCCTCTCCACTAAATCATAATTTATGTGATTGCTCAACCTGCTTTAAGGACACACATGTCGTACACACCCAAAACCCCTTTTAAAATGATTTATTTTCTTTTATTTGGCTAAATTACAATGTACTGCACATGTAATTCATATATTACAGAGCCTGGTTTAAGGACATAAACACACATGTAAACCCAGGCCTCTGCATTTTTTCTCCTCCTTGTCATATGTCTCATTAGCATAGTCTTAACTTGGGCATTATTCACTTTAACAGAACCTATCAAGGCTTTATGAGTGCTATATTTCCTGTTTACTTAGGCGGAGATGCGGGCGAATGTTGCGTCTTTAACTGCCCTCCCTCCATTCACTGTACCTTTCCACCTACTGCACCGCTTCCCTCACTTCTCCTCTCAGACTATGATTCAGTTAAAAAGTTGTTCCGGCGACAAACTTTTCTTTATTTCTTCTGGAAGCGTTACAAACACACAAAGAAGAAGCAGACGTCTCAATCCTTTCCTGTTTACCCGCTCCTACTGGATCTGTCCTGTATGTGTGTTCCTGTGTGTGCGCGCCAGTCCCTCGGCGAAGAGTCTGATAATGGCTTATGATTAAAGCAGAAGCCAGGTCCTTAATGACAATAGCAGATGTTCTGAAGAGGGAACAATGCTTTTATTTGTAAATGTTATTTATACAGCTATTAGGAACACATCTGGCCAGATAAAACTATGACCTTTATAATGAAGCGGACACATACACAGTCGCAACAGGTTACAGTGATAATATTGTGCATGCTCTATCTCTACAAACCGACAGTGATACGTACCATTTTTAGCTTAGCGCATACATCCCAGTTACAGGTCACGGCCTCACCTCCAGAGTGGCTATTACTTCTCTGTCGCTAACACTCATAATGCCAGCGCGTTTCGCTGGATTAAACTCTGCCTCTCTGCCTCTCACTCCCGCGTTCCCAGCGTGCCTGCGCAGCCAAAAGAGCGGGGACGCCTCACCTTTTGACTGTCTGCTGCTCATGAATATTAACGTATGCAGATGACACACTCCCACCAGCAACCTATCGGCGCTCTACAGGAGGCCGTAGGTGTCGTTTCCATTAAACACAGCATTTGGGTAATTTCACAGTGGCAGAGGACACCGTGAATTATAGCGCTGCCCCGACGTTTGCTAAAGTTGTATGAATATTACAAACCCTCTCCTAAGGAATTAATGCGAAGCCAGTATGTTGGCTGGTGATAAGTTGAGGTTTTCCAGGGACTTTTTTTTTTTTTTTTGACTCATTTTCCTGTTTCGACAAGAATATTTCTCAGTCAATTCTGACCTTCAAATTCAACAAAAAAAAACCTTGGTAACAAACCTGTCTGCTCTTTTCCTGGTTTTCCTTTTTTTGTCCTTTTTCGGCTGCTTTTTTGCACCGTTTCGCTCCCTTTCTCACCGTCTCCTTCTCTCACACACACTAACGAAAATATCGGAGTTTTTAAAGACTTTTTAGCTGCCAGCTTTGCCACTGAGACGGGTTATGTATATAGATAAATATATAAGGGCTTGGGAATTAAGACTTTTCTCTGAGCACACAAAAGCCTTAAGGAGAAAATAAAAGGTTGCAGAAACACTATAGGTAACTCTGTGCATGTTGAAACCACAGGTGAATCTCATGGAACAGACTCCTGCACAAGGAAGAGTGTCTGTAAGCTCGGTTAAATTTTAGTCGACAACAAAAAGTGTTTTTCCAGTACGCCGAGATAAGCACATAATAATAATAATGATGAACCTCTTTGCCTATCTCCCAGCCAATATCAAATCCACTGACACTGTGTTTTGCACATGCCAACAATGTAGGTGTGAGTTACAGAAAGTACATGGGAAGGACTGGTTTTGTTTTGTTGCAAATGACTTGTACTGGTTGTTTGGTTCTTTTTTTTCCCCCAATAACACCCAATAATGTAAAGTAAGTTATTGATAATAGAATGTTGCAAAAGTAAAAATACAGATTTCCAGAACCGCAACACAACAGTAAGAAACTATTCTCGTCTATACCAAATTCAGTTTCCTCCACAAAGGCCTGTAAATGTTTTAAAAGTTTTTGATTTCATTTACAAAAGTCTTAAATGTGTTCTCGTACCTGCCTAATCTTAATTATGAAATGTTTTTCTGTCTGATTGTGGTCCGTCCAGGGACATTACACACCTATAAACTGAAAATGTGATTGTTGCAACGGTGGGTTTAATCCTTTATTGTGGCGTTTCAGTCAGCACCATCACACCTGTAGCAAACACTGTCTCGACTGTGACCTACAGTAGCAAGGAAACTCATCGTCTCATAAAGGGCAAGTTTTGATTTTTATCAAAAGCTCAATAGCTTATAGATAAAATCCCCCTATTTTCTTCTGCTTATCCAGGTCTAGGTATCACTGTTTTAATGAATGGTATCATTAAGATTTATTGCCATATATACTGCTGAGAAGTATTGAAAAAATTCATATTATGTATCTCTCAAGCATATCATCCCCACTGGTTTTCTGTCAAACATTCATACTTTGGACAGGATGACCATGAAAAATGTATTAAATTGTATCCATGTTCTGTTTAAAAAGGTCTAAAAAAAAAGTTTTCTCTTCTGGGATTAATAAAGTTATCTAGACTTGGAATTCAACACATACTCACACAAGAAAAGCCGATGTGCTTCCTCACTCCAGAGCCTGTTATCTCACTGCAGCATGAGCACGAGTGCTCTGACCCAAAAAAACAAAGCACTAGCATCATATTCATCACTAAGACAACTAAAATATACCAGTTTGGTTCAGAATTACAGGAGCAGGTAGGGGAGAAACCTGATCACTGATCAGTCATAATGCAGCATTCATCCTCTCTTTCCCTCTGTCTTCTCCTCCTGTCCTTTCTTTATGATACCAGCACATTGCCTTACCCTTCCGCCACAGCCTCCCTTGCTCTCTCCCTCCGGGACCCCTTCTAACAAGCGCCTGCACACCTGCCGGCGGGGAGGAGGAGGGAGGCGGGGTCACGTGAGGGCACACAAACACCCGTGTCTCGCCTGTTCCCCTGACACGCGTGAGAAGAGAGCGACTCAGCGCTGCCGTGACCCCTCGTGACACGCCACCTTAAACACCCATCGCTGTAGCATTTAGAGCCTCCGTCGCTGCAGCGTACCAATGGAAACGTAGCTACAGCTTGGCACTCTGTTCGTACCATTAAGATAGTGATACTCTGACCTCTGTGCCGTCACTGAGAGAGAGAGAGAGACACAGAGAGAGGGCGGAGGCAGAGACGACAGGAGGAGAAAGACCAACAAAGATTAATAGCTGCCTTTTTGCTTCCGACAGCAAGGGCTTTGCCTGCAAATGTGTGTCTTGTGTGTGCAGACGAATGAGTGTGGGAGTGAATGCGTGATCCTTTTCTTTTTGAAGGATTATGCGTTTGGTGTGTGTATAGCCTCATACCGTGCACGCATAAAATTTTCTGTTCAAATAGAAACCCAGCAGGGAGACTGTCCCTCACTGACTGACTCATACACGTTGAAATTTGCATGCATGACACTTTTAAGGCAAAGTCTGTTTATGTGAACGACATTACATTATAACATGAGCAAAGCCACTGTGTACTGATAAACAAAGTTACTGTCTTTACACAAACATTGGAAAATCTACTTTATACTAATGATTCCAGAAAAAAAAAGAAGAAGCTTGACGTTGTCGCTGTATTTAACATCTGAAGTCTTTGCTTATGGAAAAAAGTTTTCAAAAAAACAAACTTCAAACTATATATGGATATCCCGAAGTCTAGACAGATGTTCTTTTCTGTGCAGACTTGATAATGAAAAATAATGTCTCTTACCTTTGGGGAGCTCTATATGAAAGTGTGAGGATAAATAAAATCAGCTGTGAGGTTTTGAGTTGAAATTCATGCAAAATTTATCAGAAAGTCATTGTTATCTGGAAAACCATTAAAATTTGTTTTTACCCATGAGATGCCTGTTGTGGCTGAACTGACTGCACCTTAGCCACGGCGTGTATTAAAATAGTATTATTTAAAACAGACTCATACTACAACATGTCAGATTGGTGATATCTGTAACTTTCTGAAACTGACAATCAGACGTTCACACCCACTTTGCACTTCTCTCTTTAGCTCTGTCTTTTAGTTGTTACACAACTATTAGTGGCACTTTTAATGTGAACCAAGTGTGACACTGTCTTCCCTGTGAGAGTCTGAAATTGTGCACAATATTTAAACTGTATCGCCTCTCCGTCCTCTCCATAGGTGAGTTTCCAGCCATCAGTTTTAATGCACATTGGCAAGTTGTGCACTTGGCTGAGGTGGAAAAGTTGGTGTGTTGATAAAAGCAAAATGCAACAAAGTGCAATGGCAACAGACTTAGTGAATAAACCATGCCATATATCAAACATATGACATGATAATCCAGCCTTAACTCTTAAAGGTCAGCATATAGACAAGACTTGCCAACAAATCTTCGTCATTTGGTTTAATCTCTTTGAAACCACGTGACTACGCGCAGCTGATCTCCATTTCGCAGCAGACGTTTCGGCCTGCCACAGCAGGAAAAGCACAGGTGTAATTGATAATGTTAAAACAGCTGCAGTATATTTAGGTGAGCTAGTTTCCCCAGCATGCTCGCTCTCTGTCATGACCTACTGAGACGCTTGGACACGTTTCGCTAATGTCCCAACGCACAGAAAGAAAAAGCCGTAACATAACGAGATAAAACTTGGTGGGAAAAGTGAGAGAGAAGAACATGCCCCTCCGTCAGTGCCACAACTGTGATTCCATTGAGCGAGGCGTTTAACCACCAGCAGCTTCAGATGAGCTGAGCTGCCAAATGATTAGACTGTGAATGTAGTGGGAATCCTCAAGGTGTAAATGCATGTGCAAGTGTGATCATTGCTTAGTGAAACTAGACTGGAATAATAAAAGTTAAATAAAATAAATAAATAATCCTATATATAGTTAATATATTCATGGTTACAAATTATTATGTAATATTATATAATTATTATTATTTTTGATTCTCAGTCCAGCAAAACTAGGCTTGCTCTGGCATATTGAAGTATAACCTCCCTTATTTCATTCTGTGTGTGCACATGTAGCCTACATAGTTTTGGATGTTTCTTTGCCTGCTTCCTGCTTGTGGGTGTGAGGACATTTTCCATTCCAGATATCTAATAGTGAGCTGTGCGTCTGTGGCAGGGCTGTGTTTACCGTGGAGCTGTACCTGCAGACCGAGCGAGCGCTGGTTGTCGGAGCTGAAACTCAGGAAACGCAGCATGACTGGATCCAGGCACTGACAAAGGTAGCACATTGTGCATATGCCACGCACGCACGCACACACAAGCACACACAAGCACACTTATTACCATTGTTTCTTTTTATACATTTGTTTTTCACTTAAAGTTACAAAGAAGAAACTGTGTGAACACGTTGCAGAGCTACAGCACATCCACCTCACACTTTTTCATCCGCTGAGTTACTTGGCAAAACACACACACATGCACACATTGTCCTCAGCGAGTCCCTTTCTGCCTGTGCTTTTTTTCTGTAAGACAAGTGGTCTTGCTATCTCTTCCCCCACATGCTGACAGGATCTTGTAATAACACCCTACATAAATATGTCCACAACTCCCTTTTTTTATCTCTTTAATCCCAGGCAACACAGTCATAGATAGTGGGAGGTATAGCTGCATCAGTCCATATGTCTCTCCTTCTGTACCATCGGCCCTTCTACACCTCCATATTTCATTTTGAATCACAGCACAATGGCCAAACAGAGGCAAGCAGGAGAGATGGATCTGTACTTGCAAAATAAAATTCAGAACCCGTGCAAAGGTTTATCCCTTCAAGAATAAAAGCTGCACCTGTCGTGTTTTTGTGTTGTCCTGAGGTGACGCAGTGAAAAGTTTCCCACAGTTAATTGTGAAAGTTATTAATTCCTAAGCCTGTTCTCGCTCCTCTCTGTGTACCGTCTGTGTCCGACTTGCAGTGCTTCGTCCCGTCCAAAGTGGAGGGACTGGTGCAGAAAGACAGCGAGCTGATTGGCAGACTGCACTACAAAGAGGGGCATGACCTGTACCACTGGAGGTTGGGCTGGTTTATGCTGGAAGGCTCTGCTCTGCACTTCGGCTCAGGAGAAGAGGAGGGCGAGCAGGAAGTCCTTCAACTCAAACAACTACAGGAGCTCAGTAAGAATGCTGCTTATTTGCATGATTATTTCTCTGTTTCTCACTGCCTCTTCGTGATGAGAGCTCAGCGCCGTAGCAAGTATTTGTAGTCTCGGTTGTTAAGCTAATGTTCAACTGTATTGGTCCAGACATAAGACAAACCTTTAAACATAAACACTTCACTATCAAAGTCGTGTTTTTGACACAAAGAAACTCAAAAAGCAAAACCCTCAAAACCAAAAACCCCTATAATGCAACACTCAATGAGAGCATTTGCTGTTGTGAAGCCATAAATGCCTCGTCCTTGAATATATGTAGCATGATCCCCATTTTTTCCAAATGTAATGCTCAGAAAAAAATGTTAGATACAAGAGAGTGCCATTGCCTCTGTGAGCAAAAATCTATTCTTCATGTCAGATCCATTGAGATGAGTTTTTTTTTTTTTTTACTTCAGATACTGACCTTTTCTATTATGTATGCGTAAAAGAAAAATGTTACACTCCATTTAATGCATTTTTGGTTAATACACTTTTACTTTTGCTCTGTCCCAAATTGCCACAGTTTACATGAGCAAGCTGTCCTTCCTTCAATAGCTTCAGCTAAGCTTTTAATTGGCAATAAATCAGACTTATAAAATCCTCCAGCACAAAGTGACCATATCTGTTTATGGTTGATAGTATCGGTGGCACTCAACTTGCTGTCATTTCTGGCTTTTCTAAAATTCACTCCCATTATTTTCCTATACTCTGCAATTTCCAAAAAAGCTACCAATCCATAACACTTTGCTGCTACTTGCATTTGTAACTGCTTAATGATGTCGGAGGATGCACGCAAGCGGCTGGTGTCTGAAGACATCTCAGCTTCTCACACCATTACACATTTCTGTTGGATCGCTAATTGGCTGGCTTAGTCTTCCATTATAAACATCACGCTTGCAGAGGGCTTGGAGGAGATTGAAAAGGTGCCGCAGGCCTGTGTGTGAGAGGATCTGTTCACATGAAGTCAGCAGTGGTCAATATTACGTAATGCATCAGTCAAAATAGGATTCAGATTTCATTTTGCTGCTCTCACAAAATCTGGTGTGAAAACATGATCTTCAGAGAGAGTAATGTGATCTACGTTGCTTTCAGCATAGCGTATTGAATATTCACAGTGCGCAGGTGTCGTGGTTGCAGCGTTTTCCACTGCCCACTAACATGAATTTATGTAAGTATCTTCACATGGCTGACAAATGGGAGTTATTTAAAGGACAGTTAGTGGGGGGAAGCTGCCAGAAGGGATGGAAGGCTCAAAAGTTCACACATACTTTGACAGATAATAAAGATTTTGGTAACATTTCAATCGATTGCGCCAGTGAAAAGTGCGAACAGAAGGAGGGAGAATCATTGGATCTTTTTAATCTATTTACAGCTCCACGCGGATCAAATTGCGCAATGTGCTGCCCCATCTACTCACCTCGGGCGGGATAAAGAACTGCAGCGGTGCTCATTTTTATTCCCGGCTTTCTCAAACCGTATTTGTCACAGCCAGGGAGCCGTTAGCGCCAGAAGGGACTGTGTTTTGTCGGGGGATGGTAGGTTCTGGAGCACTGAAAGGATTCCTTTAGGAATCGCAGTCTGTGACACGGGATTAACTGTTATTTTCTCTAACAGTGACACCACCACATGAAAGGTGGGCCCTGTGTAGCACCGAGGGATTAAATGAATATACTTTTCAATTAAAATCACTACATGTTTCCTACATGCAGCACTTCATACTGCATCAGGAGTTCATTGTAAGTGTGATGCAGTCTGTTCCTGCTTTTTTTGGCCTCAGGCTGCAAGAGTTGTGATCATTTTAAAATCTTTTCTCAAATCCCGCCAAAGGGTTTTCTTACTGGAGGTAAAGTGGAAGCTCTAATCTTTGGCTTTTATTCATTTTATCCTTAATTGCCGTGTCTGTCATTTATTCTCTGTTTGTGTCAACCCTATGATTAAGGCAATTTTTACTGCCTTAAGCTAATTGTTCAAAATGTGTTATTGATCTGTGTCAATTGTTCCATATTAATCTCTCTGCACTACGAAGCACTTTGTACCTTTGTTTTTGGAAAGTGCTATATAAATAAATAAATGAATAAAAAACAAACCAAAAAAAAAAGGAATCCTATCTCCAAAGAATGAGAGTGCACTACCTCTCAGAATGGCTTCCCGGGGGCTTAGCTGTGTACTTGAGAGAGGATTGATCTTTTTGTGATGTCGTGTGTCAAGATGTCTCCCGCACAAATAACTAGAACCAAAGTAAAATGAGTGGAAAATGACAGATACAGTTGGATAATCATTAACCTGTCACAGTGCACAAATCAGCCTTCCCACCCAGAACTTTCTGAAATGAAAGGTTTTCAAACAAGATAAGCACATTAACTTTGATCTCATTTAGTGCAATTTTCTCAGTGGATTTCTCTTAAGGCAGTGGCTAAATAGATAAAAAAAATGTTAATCCCATTGCTCTGCTCAATCATCTGAAAATTAAGATAGGCATCAGCACAAGACTGAAGTCCAGCATATTTAGCAGTCAAATTTCACTGTGTCAACACTGAGGTTCAAGTAAAAAAATTATTTTCATGATTATTAGCTCAGATATCACAGCTAACTTGTTCAGAACGGGCAAGAAGACCAGTCCTGATCTGATGAACATTTTCCCACTATTTGCGATAGCCTGCAGCGGCACAATACTCACTCTGAGTCCATTAAAGTTAATCAAACCAATCCACTGTTGCTAAGATATGTTATGACTGACATTCAAACAGCTGAACTTTCACTTTAAATAGTATCCTATAGTCATTTGTATTTTGCAAACAATAACCCTGCTGAGTGTTCATCTCCTTTCAAGTAGCCTCAGTTTTTTTTTGCTGTTCCCCTGGGAGACAACAGTGAGAAGCATGTATTTCCGAATTTCTGTGATTTTGAATTTTTCCAGATAAAATGAGGGATTAAGTGTTCCTATGTGGGCTGTAAACTAAATAAACCATTGTAAAACCAGTGGATTAGCTGAAAGATGAAAAAGTGATTGTTTTTCTTAGCACATGAAAAGCTTACATTATAGAGATCCATGGTTTTCACAGGACAGCGACGCTGTAGAACGGTATAGTGCATATGGAGTAGTATACTCTATATGGTATATAAGAGTTTGCATAAAGCAGCTGGCTGACATGGGTTTATAACAGATACATCCGTATCAGTATATATGTCAGCTGATAAGTACCAAGAAATGTACAGACATTTGAAAGTTAATTTTCATTATTGTCCAGCAATAAAAAAAAAACATAGTAAACTGTCATGTCCATCATATACTGTACGTCAGTTATGATTTTTAAATAACAAAATGTAAGAGACCCCTATCAATAAATGCTTATGCTTACATTTATGTTAAAAAAAGATTATCAGCCGGTTTATTTTAAATATCAGTATTGGCCTCGAAGATTCAGTATTGGTTGAGCATTCGTTTTTATACAGTGCCACATCATCTTTACATCCCCCTTCCCAATCAGAAAAAGATGCCATCACACCAAAAACAAAAACAAAAAACATCGGATCCCTCAACTGCTTCCCACCCATGAACACGGTTTATTGGAGACCAAAGGTGGTAACTGAACCCAGGTCTGCAGAGGTAATACCCGTCCAAAAAAACGAAAAATCAAAACTTTAACGCTTGCACTGAAAAATATGCACCAGCAACCTGAATCCCCTTGATTTTTAGAAGGGAAAAACATAATGAAAACGTCTTACAGGACGGCCAGTACAAATAATGGAGAGAACAAGGCTGCAGACTTAGTTCCTTATCACACAAACATATTAAGTAATAAAAAAATTCCCACTGAGCTGTAAGATGGATAAAAGAGGATTGCTGTGTGTTTGTTCAAACAACAATGACAAGTGTTTTGCATTTACCTGATAACACTGTTAATAAACCTCTCTCATGTCAATATCAATCTCTGAAGTTCTCTGCTTTCTTCTCTTGTTGTTTATATCAGTATGAAATACTGTGCCCTTGAAAATCTGCCAGCGAAAATGAAAAGCAAATTGTTTGTTAAGTCAGACTTTTGGGAATTAATTGTTTTTGCTGTTTAGCTCAACATACAAAGGCCTATAAAAATGATTTGAAGGCCAAAATAACACTATTACGTAATGTTTTTTTTTTTTTTTTTTACCAGTCCTTGTGTCCTCTTTTGAGACAACAATCAAATTAATTTTTCTGTCAGTGGAGATTATTGATACATGTGTTTACTAAAGAAGCGGATGCAGAGATTGTGGTGATTGGTAGAAGAAATTGAAAAGTTTTGTTTTTCTGTCATTCGAATGCTCAATGTTTTTTTAAAAGTGGAGGGCGAAAATCACAGGACGCGGCGTAAATATGAAGCCACTGCCATTGGCCCGGTTAGCTTAGCTTAGCATAAAGACAGTAAACTGAGCGGAGACAGCTGGCCTCGAGTCTAAACTTCTCACCTAACTCGTGGCAAGAAAGCAAATAAACTTATTCCCAAAAATGTCGAACCACTCCGACAAAATCATGCATTACTTGACAATTACGTTCTGTTCACGTAGTTGTTTAGTGAGATAACAATCTTTAGAAATCAACTGTTTATTGAGGTTTTACATCCATTATTTGAGCACAACCAGTGGGAACTTGAGTATGATGAAAGTGCCAGATGTCGTTTCAAGGAGATTTGTGACTCAACTGCAGAGCCTCATATCTCTTTTTGTACTTTTTTCTTCTGTGTGTGTGTGTGTGTGTGTGTGTGTGTGTGTGTGTGTGTGTGTGTGTGTGTGTGTGCGTGCGTGCATGTGTGTTTGTTGCCATGATCCAAGCAGCTGTTTGAACCCACAGAAGAGATTATGGCTGAGCTTTCGAGTCCCATAGCCCAGTTTTTCTGTATCCTTGCACTGTTACTTCAGTTTTAAAAGATTGACTGAATAGATTTCTTTTTCTTTTTTTTTTTTACACTGTGTTAATACTCCCCTTGGTGCAGTCTTACTTGGTAATAGTATTTAAAACAACTTTATATAAAGCTTAATGACTAATGGCAGTAGTGTTTATGCCCTGCTTCCCTCTCTTGTTTTAACTTGTTTAAACTACCTTTAGTAAGTCACTGACACAAAAAGTGAATTCGTGTTTCCCATTACAACAAGAAAACGCTATTAACTTGAATTGGATGCATTTGGCATTTTCCACTCCTGTACTGGTCGTTCACTTTTCTTTCTGTTGTATGTCTGCACATTTGAGAAAAAATAGTCAGCTATGTCTAGACATATTGTGCAATGTATTATTTGCCATGATTGCCCTAAAACATAAATGAATACTTAGGAAAAGGGAGACCTTTCAGTGACAGGTAATGAATGCGTCAACTTCCAGGTTTCATGGCGAAAGCGTCTAAGTGTCCATGCTTTTGACAGAGATTGAACAACTGCAAATGTCAAACCTAAACTCTTCCCTACACATTACAGTGCATTAGCGCAGAACGTGTTGCTCTTCTGAATGTACACCAATGTTTTCGGAGCCTGCATTTACTAAAGCCCCTTGCCCTTTTCCCTCAGCTGTCTCCACACATACCGAGGGCGAGGACAAGATCCAAGTCCTGCTGATGGTGGAGGGCAGAAGGTATGTCATTCCTTTGAAAATGGAAAAAAAAAAAAGGTTTGCTAATTGGCAACGTATTTGTGATACTGCAAGTCTATGCATTATGCAGTTGTGCTAGCTTTGATTCTGCCTTTGTCTTGTTAGTCCGAATGCACTTTACCTACTGTAACCATCCGAGGTAATTAAGGCCTCGCCAGGCTGCCTGCTTTAGTTAGAGAGAGGAGGTGAGATGGCACGTAACACATCGCAGCCCTCACACAAGCCGACAGTTTCAGGCTCCCTTTTAGAGTAATGCAACAAGACTTTGTGCTTACTCTGTTAATTGCCGTTCGTTTGTGTGTTTTTGATCAAACCTCGTGGGGGAAACTGGTGGTTGTTTATAGATGTGTGTTCTGTAGAAGCGCTTTTGGATTCCTTTAATCTTGTTGGTTTGTTTATGTAATGAGTTACCACTGCTTTTCCAAATATATGAACATCTTTAGCTCTTAAAATATGAAACTCCATACTGTTATAGGAAATTATATTACGAGGTTCTTCATTAATAATGACTTTTTTTTTCATCTTTTTTTTTTTTTTTTTAACAGAACAGTTTACATCCATGGCTTCAACAAGACGGACTTTGCACTGTGGCACTCTGCCATCTCGATGGCCGCTGACACAGATGGCAAGGCCCTCAGTGACCAACAGCTGACTAAGAATGGAGTCCCTATAATAGTCGACAGTTGCATTGCTTTTGTCACTCAGTATGGTGAGATGCATTAAATTTATGGGGAGAAAAAGTTTTAAAAAATAAGTTCTGCAGGACTATTATTATGATTTCCCCTTAAGGAGCTGATTCATCCAGTGTGCTGTGTCGTGATGAGAATTTCATGCTTTCTAATGTTGTCTAGCATAATACTGTGACATTATCCTATCTCTACTTTCACCATATTTTTTTTTTCTTTTTTTTTTTTTTTTTTTTTAGAAATGTAGAAAATGTAGTCTTAACTTTTCAGTGTACTATTACTGCAGGATTGCTTCAAAAATATAAACACCACAGCAAATCTACATTACATGGTGCCTGTTGCCTGAGAAATGGCTAATAAATGCAAAAGGGGGGACGTATATCATGATAAGTAGTGTGCATTGCAATGAAAGACTGGCATTAAAGTTAACTTTGAGTGAAACTATAAAGTGATACAGAAGGTTAATATACCTTGCACTGACAATTTTGTTCTACCGGCAATTTAGATTCAAATGTGCTTATGTAACGTTGTTACATCCCACAAGTCAAAGTGTCTATAAGGTCCGTTATTGCCCTGTAATTGTATGTAGTCATATAGAAATCTATCTACTGTCATTTGCTGTTGCAGATTCTACACATTAGAGGGTATTAATCATCAGACAGTCACAATATGACTAAAACACCAGGGCCAGTTTTAGATCAAGGAATCTGACTCATCCTTTCGATCTGTGCAACCAGGTTTATGCAAAGAGGGGGTCTACCAGAGGCCCGGGGACCCTGGGAGAGTCGCCTTGCTCCTGCAGGATTTCACCCGCAGCGCCCGTAACGTGAAACTGAGAGAGAAGGAGCACCAGCTGGAGGACGTGACAGACACCCTCAAGAGCTTCTTAACCCAAGCCGAGGACGCGCTGCTGACCAAGGAGCTCTATCCATACTGGGTGTCCGCCCTAGGTATGTTAGGTGTAAACTTTCATGGAGTGACACAAAATATGCCAATGTCTCAAAGATATAGAGTCCGTGTTTTTTGCTTTATGCTGTTTCTGAACAGCAGCCACACGATTTCATCACTACCGATGAAAAAAATATGAAATATTCTATAAATAATACAGAAAGTAAAGTGTGACCCTCATCTCCTTTGTGTGTTCATGGTCATGTCTCCGTTTATAGTTTGTTACATTTGGCATTATTTCAAGTACTCCTCATCTGTGTGGGTTTACAGATGAGAAGGATGAGAGGCAGAGAGTGAAGAAATACTCCACTTTCATAGAGAGTCTGCCAAAGATAAACAGGTCAACCCTCGATGCTCTGCTGCAACATCTGTACAGGTATACACACACAGACACACACACACACACACACACACACACACACACACAGGCTTCAAATATGAGACGCGTTTAGAGCTTATACTAGAGAGGGTTTTTCAAGGTCATGCTCCCTGTCTGTGTAAACATTAATATCCTGACGGGGACATTCATGTTGTGAAGTGTTTTCAAAACATTAAAACCAGGAGATTAAGATGCCAAAACAACATTGAACAATGTACTTCCCATATTTATGAATAAACAGGAAACGCAATAAATTGGACGGACAACACAACAGGCCCCTGACAGCTGTATGACTAACCCTTTATAATAAAACTCACCTCATATTATATTCTCTGGCCTACTGTATATAGCTTTGCTTCTATCTCTCTCTGTGCCTGTTTGTATCTCTGTCTGGTCTGTTTCTTGTGCTGCTGTCATCAGAAAGAAAATGTTTCTGGTCCTTTGCCTGCGCTACGCTGAGCTAACTGTGATCCATCTCTGTTTGGTTTGATGTGATAAAGTCCAAAATCAACTTAATCAGTGCAGCCACTTTTGCAACAACTTGACGGCACTCGATGCGACGTAGAGATCCAACAGATCGCTTTATTTATACACAGCCCCCTTCTGATGCCAAATGATGCATTGTGACTCTTTTAAAACAGCCAAAAAAAAAGATTTAAATAGTCTGCGTCTTCATCACGTTTTTGAATGAACTTGTGGCTGATGGAACAGGTGCAGCTCTGTAGCATCAGACAGAACAAGTACAGGGACTCAAAGGTCCTGCGACCTGAGTCGCCTTAGGGTTGCTGTTTGTCACCTGCTGATTAGCCTGTCGCCCCCCTTGTTTTCCTCTGACCCACGTGCCTCTTTGTAATGTGTGTGAGTTTTTTTTAATCATCTTACCAATCAAATTGAATTTAGTTGGGGATGCTGTAGTTGTATATGGAGCTGAGATGGTGACAGGTCTTTCAGATTGCAAGCAGAAAAGGAAAAGGCTGTTTTTTTTGTCACTGAAGCAACAGCGCCCTTAGGTTGAATATGATGAATTGATTCCATACTATTTGTACCTTTTGTTGGATTTACAAAGCAAGACGAATCAAGTGGCTCATTATTAAAACCTCACACATACAGTAGTTGAAGTCCATAAGATAAATCGTGCTTACGTTATAAACTGGAGCATTTTTGGCTGTGTGGGCTTGTTTTGAAAGTCATTTATTTCATTCAGTAGCACTCTTACTCTGCTTTATGTGTAGAAATGCCTGCTAATACATTACAGGATGGAGGTGGAACCCCTGATGTACATAGTGGGAATCTGCACATACGCTGTGTACAATCCACAGTGTCAGCATTCCACACAAGAAGTCAACCTGCAGTTGCATTTAGATCCAAACACTGCCGTCTTAATGTCTCCTTCACTGACGCGCACATTACACCTCATTTCCCCGGAAACCTGCTGTGGATAGTCGTGATTTAGCTGCATTATGTTAATGATGGAAATAGTTTAGAGAAGACTTTATTGGCCCTTTGCTGAATTTGGACTGAGGCCTTGCATTTCATTAAAGTCTGTGTGAGTGTGGAGTATGTGTGGGTATTAGAGATTGAAAGAGTTTTTTTTTTTTTTTTTCCTAAACATGTCTCGTCCCTGTGATTCAGGATCCAGCAGTGTTCTCACATCAACCACATGCCGAGCGAAAAACTGGCCTCCGTCTTCTCCTCCTGCTTGTTCCAGACTCGGGGACAAACCCCACAGGAAATTAGCGTGGTGCATGACCTCATCAACAACTACATTACACTCTTCAGTGTAAGTCAAAAGTGCTGTTTGCTTTTTTTTTTTTTTTTGCCATTTGACAGCGCTAAAAGTGGAGAGCAGCTGATTGGGAGACAATGAGGTTGACAGAAGGCTGAGCTGAGTGTGGTTACATGATATCTTCCACCTGTAAGTTAGATAACATCCAATTTCTATTGCATAAACACGCATTATATAATTCATAAAAAAAGAAAGAACAGTTGGTACACTTGGTGCTACTCTGCTCAGGTTATTGCTGGCAGAATTAACGGCCAAATATGGAAACAGGTGTCTTCGCCGACTTTGCTCTGCACACACAGACGGCACACATCTCCAGAAAACACAGAGATTATATTAAAAAAACAGGTCACCTAGAACAAAAAATAACACTGGAATCTTGTTCAGGACATCTCTCGCTTGAGGCGAAAGGAGGCCAGGCTTATGCCTCTGTTCTATATGTTAGGTACCATTTTGATAGAAGAAAAATATAATGGTAGAAAAATCTGATTTTTTTTCCCCCTCCCTGTCAGTGATCTATCTATCTATCTATCTATCTATCTATCTATCTATCTATCTATCTATCTATCTATCTATCTATCTATCTATCTATCTATCTATCTATCTATCTATCTATCTACCAAAGTGAATACGAGTGACTGACAGTGTGTAGGATTAATACTGTATTGATGTACCAAAAAACAGCAGTACATACATGTTGCATACACCATTACCATCCATAATTGATATAGTTTAGCATAGTTTTATGTATTCTCATTTATACTGCCCAGCTTTATTTACCATAACCCATGTATTATAATAACTTTTTGGCTTTGCATCACTTCCTCATTGGCATTGTAGCTAACCTGTGACAGGCGGTTTTACCTATTATCTAAGTCATCCATGAAATATTTCTGCTTATATTTATAACGGTAGGAATAGGGTATATCCAATCTCATGTGCTTGGTCCACTGGATTTGTCTGTCTGACTGTCCAATCAGTGATCAATGATGGAAAAAACAGCTATAAATAAACAGCTATCAAAGCATACAGATATTACCATATTGCATATCTAAACCAGGCTGCAGGCATGACTTTATTTACACTCCCTTACTTCAACCATCTGGGGAGCAGAACTGTTGTTGCCAAATCTCCACAATAGGCTTGACTTTGCTGATGTGTGGACGGGCGGGGGTGTGGGATCAATGTTACCCTTGGAGAGCTGCCTGGCTTATGGGATACGCAGCACAGAGCAACTGCTAATTCCCAGCGGAATGCCTGGATCCCTCTTGTTCTGACGTTAAAGGAGGAGCATTCACTCCAAATCGGTTCGAGACGCCATCATTCGCATGACAAATAGCCATTAAGCTCAACCAATCATGAGCCCAATAGCGGTGAATACACACGCTGTGACACAAAACGAGTGAGACGTCTCGCTAATTAAAGCGCCAGTTCTGTGCTGGATGTCGTCGACGGGGCCCATTATCAGGCCTAAACACACACACGATGAGTTTGTGAAATTTTTTTTTCTCTCCCCACAATCTTCTCTGCCATTCGTATAACTCTAACAAAGCAAATTGTTCTCTGAAAATGATAATTATGTTAAAAAAAAAAGAAAAAAAGTTGGAATAAAAAATGTCATTTCCCACACAGAGTTTCGTGAAAGAAAAGAGTATTCACTTGGTGCTGAGCTGTGTCAAACACTCACAGCCAACTTCCTCCTTTGAAATTAGTTTTAGGAGTGTCAGCTGAACGACCCAATTCTACAGTTTGCGTGATGATACCTTTTTCCTGGTTCAATCCGGTCTTCCGTGTATTGTATTTAAGTGCTGAAATTAATATTACTATTGAAAAACGGCTTTATGATTCTATGAAGCAATTTAATATTTCTCAAGTGCAGTTAACTTGATCCGAAAGTTTCTCTTTGGCTGAGTTTGACTTGAAGTGTGTGTTTGTGTGTGTGTCTGTGCGTGTGCGTGCATGCGTGCGTGTTATTTGTGATGCTTCCAACAGGTCAATGAAGACCAGGTGCAACAGATGGAGAGAGAGAATAGTTTCATCACACGCTGGAACGACAAGAAGGACACCACAGTAAGTCGACCCACAGAACCCAAATCACCAATGGGTGTTGTGTGTGTGTGTGTGTGTATATTGATTTGCCCGCATGCGTCAAGGTGTCTCAAATCAGGGATTCATTTGAACAGGTTTCCTGTTTTTCTGGCAAAAATAAAGGGGTTCTGGATTGGGGGGGGGTGGCAGGAGCAGGCAGGTGAGGAAAAAGGGCTTTGTTCCTGTTAACCTTTACGGCAGGTACTTTATGCCTGGATGCCTCAGCCGAGAAAAACATTTGGTTCGGATAACTGGAAAAAAAAAAAAATTTAATCACATGCCGCTGCTGTTGTTGAAATCTGAAGTAAGTTGTTTATGCCCCCCCCCCCCACACACACACACACACACACACACACACACAAACACTTCTCTCCAGCTTGTCCATAGACTTTGCAGAACATGTCTGCTGCTGTGGGTCAGGAGGGTTACGCAGCAGAAAGCCGGTGCTATTATAAAGCTGTCAGAGGTGAAAATTGGGGCAGCATTTTGGCTATGGATACGAATTTTGGAAGGTTTTATGCTATGCACCGAGGAAAACTAGTTGACAAAAAGAAAGTTGTTTTTTTTTTTCATTCATCATGTAGAGTAATTAAAAGTCAGCATGGGGAAGATATCTCTGTTGAGATAATGGGAAAGCTTATTTTAGGGATGATTTAAAATATTAGCAAACATTATTAAACAGCAGAGCAATCGAACCCAGTCATTGTAACGACCGATTTGGAAGTGCGAGTTTAATGTTTTAACATGAAATGTCCACGATATTCATCCATTCATTTAAAGTGGTTTATGGCTCAGGTTTATATATCATCTGTATCATCTTTGGCTTTTCTTTTGGAATGATGTAAAGTCTCTTTCAGTTCAGGTTCTTAGATTAAAAATACCTTTTCTTTTCAGACAGTCTTGAAGATGGTGGTGAAACAATGTCTTTAATCATCTTCATTCATCCTGTAGATTTTCGTCTCTCTGAGACATTTTACTCGACAAGCTCGGGAAGGTCAGTTATTTCTTCTTTCTTCCATCACTGCGAAATTAAGCAAAATGATGCCTGGGTTGCTGATGTCAAAATGGAGTCTACAGTCATTCTAGCAGCTTATTGTGGCTGTACTTAGGCACAATGGTAGTTTTTATTAAAGGCATTACATCAGAATGCTAACATGCTGATGTTTTGCATTTAATGTTAGCAGGTTACCATGGTGACATGCTAATTGGCACTAAACACAAAAAAGCATTTACCTCTCTTTTACTCTGTTTCTCATAAACACTTGTACATAAAAATGCAGCATGATAATGTTTAACTGACTCAATTGAGGCTGGAGCACTGCTTGCTACTGGATTTTTTTTTCAGCTAATAAATAATTATCTTAAGCATTTTTTCTAGATTCAGATGTGCAGTGTTGTCAATGTCAACAGTTTTGGAGAGACAGTTACTCTGGAGAAGTAAAAAGAAACTTGTGTGAATGGAGAAATACTACTAGAGTTCAGAGAGAAAATAAGTTAGGACAGAGAAAAAATACTCTGGCTTTCCAGAAGAAATGTATTTCGGACTCGTGCCTTTGCCAGCTACACTGACCCTACCATCCCTGGAGCGATGACTCTAGCATAGCTAAAAGCACACAGATTTCGTGGTTCGTGGTGCATTTGACATGAGAAGATTTACAATTGAACTATTGCACTATTCAAACTAGAGTGCGGACGTTGCCAAACAGAGGAGGTAGGAGTTAAGGTACAGGATGTAGGCTTTGCTGAACAAATGGCTCTTGAGTCTGCACTCGAATGCCAAGACAATATGCGCTTTCGACACTCGCAGGAAGCTTGTCTCAGAGGGCTCGGCCCCTGCAGGTAAAGGGTCTGATCTAATCTGTTTCCCTTTTTTAAAAGCAGAGAATGACAAGGAGGCCTGCACCCTGCAAGTGGATAGGGTGGCTAGACTTAGGGAGTAAGTAAATCAGTGATATAATGAGGTGCAAAGCAATGTCATGCCTTCTAAGTTAGAAGTGGCACTTCAAAATGAATACCTGAATTTACAGCCACGGTGAGTGCAGAGGTAGTATGACTTTGGTAGCTGTAAGACTTATTTTTGTTGCATTATCTTTAGGCCTGGGTGATTCAAACAGTAGAGATGTGTACTGTTGACAGACACTTTACCAATCTGAATATGAAAATAGTTCGACAAAAAAGTCCAATAGTTTCACAGTTGCGTGAGCAAACCTCAAGCATGCTCCCTCCCCAGCTCACAACAAACAGGCGATCATATCCCTTGACAACGGAGCGTGCTTCGAGTGACAAACCGCCAATAATTTAACAGGTGTGTTTTTGGGTGACAATAACAACAGCAAAAGCGTGGAGGGAGAGAGTGAGTCAGTGCAGCCGGTGAAGCTCGCCAGTGTGGTAGTTTTTTGGTTTCTTTGAGTCCTGCCTGATATCAAAACAACGTTGCTGTGCAGGAAAACTGCCCCGACCAAAAGCGGGAATACAACAAAGTTATTTTATCACCCTATGGATGACACATCATGTCAGTCACGACCACCATCTGCTACATCTCAAGAAACAACCCACAGACAGTCGATGATGGAGAAGTACTCAGCAACAACACCATATGACAAAACATCCAAACGGTACAAGGAAAAACAAAGAAGGTCACTAAAAATGATCAATAATTATCTATATTGAGTGATATGAACATTTTAATCGTGATATCCTTTTTGGCCAAATTGGCCAGCTGTAATTTGCTGGAAAGTTGTCAGCATCTTCATTTCCCGTCTTTCTTTTCGACTGTGCAGATGCTATATTTGTAAAGTGTGCGTGGTCCTCTTCCCATCACATAACAATGAAAGGGAAGGAGGAAGAGTGTACTGAGAAAACCAGCATGGTCCCATATCTGTGTGTGACATTTTCACAATTACAGCTTTCGCTCCATTGATTTGAATGACTGTAATTTCTGTGTCATTTTAGGGCCACGGGAGTCAGAAGTGGCTTCCTCCCTCTTATCATGCGATAGTTCTCCCAGCTCAAGACAATAATGGACCTCAATTCACCTGCACATTAAAATGACAAAGGAAAAGTAACTGTAATTTCCAGATAGCCAAAGGAAAAGAAACCTTTCGTGCTCACTTAGTTGTTCATTTTCTAGAGATGGATTACCACTCCCCTTAGACTGCCAGAAATTTGGACTTAGTGCCTCAAATGAGCTAAAAAGAAAGTTACATTTTGACTCTCTTGCTTAATTTCTCTGGTTTTTCACACCAAAAAGTTTTTAATTGGAAGCCGAGAAAGGTGATTTATACTGACGAGGAGCTTGACCTCTTGAATGTCAGACACAAAGGTCACCTAAAACTCTTTGTTTTAATTTCACAGAGGTTACATTTAGTTTAAAATGTATATTTACTGTGTCATCTCCTATCTATTGATCTGCAGGTGAAACGTTTGGGTTAGCTTAACACCTCTAAAGCTAGGCACAAGTAAATGAAATGTTGAATCTTTTTTTGCTTAATACATACACAAGAAGAAACAGGTTTGCAGTTACAGAGCAAAGCCTACCACAAATTACCTTCTTTGCATTTCTGTTTATGTACGGATTACACGATAAGCCTATTCATTATTTATTTATTTATTTATTTGTTTGTTTGTGTGGCAAGAGCAGCGCTAACAGTTTCCCTCCTTTTCTTTACCAGGCTTCTTTTACCACTGCCAGGCTTAGATAACTGCCTCCCGGCTCTAGCATCATAATTAATCGACAGATATTAGAGTGGTATCAATCCTCTCATCTAATTCTCAAGAAAGCAATTTAGTGTTTTAATGTTGTTTAACTTTAAGGTTTTCTGCCACCAAGGTTTAGAAACTTCATGAACTCGGGGTGTGTTGAATCTTTAACAATTTGTTTAATATGCACTGATTAGCTTATGTAGCTTTCAGAAATCAATATAAAATCAGTAGGTGACTAGAAATCAAAGACATTATGGTAATTCATTTACAGAAAGGCAACATTTTATGAAGGTTTTAACATTAGATGACATTAGATCTACATATCTGCTGGGTTCATTCTGACACTTTGCTTTAAAGGTCCCATATTTTACACTTTTCCTGTGTTTTATCTGAAGTTTTGATCACCATAAGAAGATATATTTGTGGTTATAAGTACCAAAACCATATCAATGTAATTTTACATCTCCTCTCTGGTGAGCCAATCAGGTGAGAGGCTCTGAGAGCTCTCTTCTGATTGGCTGACTGTTTCCTGAGTGATTGAATAGAAATATAGCAGATTTCAGGCGAACACTCAAGAGAAACCAAATCCTGCGAGGCTTGGATGGTGGGTCCAGGTGGGCCGGGTTTAGTGTGTGGCTGGGTACAGTGACATCACAAAGTTAAGGAAGTCATGACGGCTCGTTTTAAGGCACAGTTCCTGAACACAGGCTGTGTGCATTTTTCTCTGCGGACTGAGCGCTTTGATACCTTCACAGTATTAATATAGCACCTAAACCTGCTTTAAATTTTTTAACAAAACGCAAGGAAATCTCACTTTCTACAAACACCTGAGGAAAGCATTTCAGTTTTAGTGTAGGTGAAAAATACACCCTACACTTCCACATTTACAAGTGTCTCTGTTTCACACTTGTTCTCTTTATTTAGCCTGGTTTGGCATTCCATACTACAGGGTTTACTTTGCCTCTAGCTCCAAAAACGACCTTTGGTTTCCACAAATCCTCCAACCATTTCTCTCACTTTTCTCCATTTAGATTCATGCCACATTGGAGCAAGGAATTTAGGAGAAAAGCCAATCAATCCAACCCATTGCTTTTGTAATTCAGCTGATCTCTCTGTCTCACACTGGGTTTTTTTCTTTCCTTTTTCCTTTTTCTCTCCCTCCTCAGTTCTCTCCAGCTGGGGACTTGATCTTCGAGGTGTACCTGGAAAAGAGAGAGCCAGAGAACTGCTGTTTAATCAAGGTATAAGTGTGTGTGTGTGTGTGTGCACGTGTGGGTCTGTGTGTGTCTGTGTGTTAATGTGCGCATCTGTGCTTTCAACAGGCATGTTGTCAATGTGTATGCCTGTTTTCCCATAGGTCCTTCAGTGGTATGGCGGAGAGGGAGGGGGAGGGGGGAGACAGAGTGTGGGATGAAGGCAGGTGATGCAGGAGAAAGGAAGAGGGATGAGGGTGGGCAGAATGAGAGGTGGAGAGGTTGATAGAATAGGGCCGAGACATCCGTGGTTTAACCTGATGGGATTACCACCACTGAAATAAATCAAAAGCGAACTAATCAAAGAAATGTCTGATTTAATTGTGTGAGTAATTGCGTTTTACAAGGCACGTAGACCGCTGTAGGTTACGGATTCCTTTCAGGTCAGCGGCGGCGGCAGAATAGGGATGGGGTTAAAGAGGAACGCTCAGCAGCACAGTTGGACTTTAATACTCCACTCTCTCCCCCTGGAGTAAGGCAGCACATTTGCTTTTCAGGTACACCTAATAACTTGACAAAGAAGCAAGTATTTAATCAGTGCGGCGCGGATATGCCTGCGAGTCAAATATCTGTGCAATAAATGTGACATGTTAAATATTGAGTGGCTGCTCAAAAGGGAGAGCTGGTTGAAGGCAGCGGTATCAACACAGAGAGCTTATGATCTGAGCTTTTGTTCTTCTTCTGTTTATTGTTTTTATTCATTGTGCTGTTTGCTGAGGTATGAATTTATCTGTTTGTTGCGCTCGCGGTAGGTCTCTCCCAGCATGTGCTCAACGGAGCTCGCTGAAACGGCGTTGAGCACGAAGAACGTCGCCTTCAGCAGTGATGACCTCTGGACCACCTTCGAAGTCATTGAGAATGGAGAGCTAGGTATGCAGGACTCTCTGAGAGTCACCTTATGATCCTGATTCAAACCCTGAAAACACTACATTTCAAACAGGGATGATTCGAAATTCGAAAACATCACACTTGGGTTGTACTTCTGCATTCACTTCCAAACATGTGAACCTTACTTCACTTCAAAGGTTCACAAGCACATAAAGTTTTGAGACATGGCTGTTGACCACTATTTTGTTTTCTGCCGGCGTTTGTTCATATTCAACTAACTTGCATTAGAAACCAGCAATTGTATATTCTACATATCCGTCTTGAGAGCAACTCTACTCTTGTGTAGGGTTAGGGGCTAGCATTAGCAAAATATGCTTTGGGGTAAACTCACTTCCTCCATGATGACATCAAATAACAAGCGTTAGAAATGTCTATTTGTAACTCATAGTAGCTGCAAAAGCAACTTCAATAGCATTTCTTAGAATCCATTTGAAGACATTAAACAAGCATTTTATTTTAATCAACCAGAAGTGCATCTTTAGGAATGAATACTTCATTCTTCCCTTTTGTTCGAGTCAAGGAGCTCTTATTCTTTAATTGAAGTGTTGCAGTAGATTACCAGAGACCTGACAAATGTGATTGTGTTTCTATACACTCATCTTCATGAAAATGATTTCCCTTGCCATTGTAGTCTGTAGTTTTGTCCTCATTTCACTGTGTTTATGAACAATCAATTAATTCATATTTTTCAACATGTCATGGTAGTTAGCGTGATATGTCATTTCCTTTTTATTTTTCTCATTCAAATTTTTAATTCAGCCTCTGCTTTAATTACTGACATATCAGCTGTGGCTCCAACTCCAATGTATTATGACGCATTATGGAAAACTGTACTATTAGATTTACACTTCTAAAAGACCCCTGCTCATGTTAAGCACGCTAAAAACTTATTTCTCTTATCATTAGACACCTGTTGAATGATCACAGCTGAAAATCTTTGCTCTGAACTTTCCACCGACATTTAAAGTTTATCCAATTTGTGACTGATGTGTCACATCAGCATTTAAATGGCTATTCTCATGCAGGGCATATACAAAGATCACACATCCTCTCATCGGAGGACCTCGTGATTAGAAGACTATGCTATCTCTCTAATAAAGCAGTCTCTGTGAACATGGAGGCACACTGGGAAATTAGCCAAGCATCGTCGGTTTGATGATATGCACATTAATTAATCATCTTTACCATCATATGTCATAAATTACCTTATTCTTACTCGCATGATCAACCTAGGGAACTGACCCACCTCATCTTGCATTAATATGCGCTGATGGCACCTCACACGCTCGCATTTGATCGTACCACAGGAAGCAGCGAGCAAGGGGAAGTCAAAGTTGAGCTTTGTCGTGAAGTTGCTTAGCTGGCGGTCCCTGTGCACTTTTCATCAGTTCACCTAGAGTTTACACCACGCTCTTATGTTTGTTTTTCTCCTCGCAAAGTTACAGAGGGCACGCTGTCCTCTTCTAAAAATGAAGGTGTGTTGAATACTGAATATATTTGCTGACGGTTCAGCATATTTTCCATGCCAAGACAATATGTCTGTGGAAGAGTAAACAGTCAAGCTATTTTGAAGGCAGTAGCGTGACAGGTTTTGCTCATAAAACCATAAAGAAGGGAGGGAAAGTGCGTTAATTAGCCATTTTGGGGGATAGCTACAGATAAACACTGTTATCGAGGACAATAGGCAGAAAAGGGGAGCTAATATTTGTTGGGAAATGAGGAACTAATTCCATGGCCTGGGTCTGCAGAGATTCCAGAGAGAAGATAAGCTCACTGTTATGAATAAGTTATGCCATTGTGGCTCTTTTTACCTCCTTCGGTTATGAAAAACAGGGGAGTGTAGAGATGGAGGCATCAGAGCAGGGGTGGTGGTACACAAATTATCAGCTTCTTTTTTTTTTTGGCTGATAGCATGTACCCTGTTCACCATTTAGGAAGAGATAATAGGTCTATTTTGCACATGAGTGTGTTTTTATAATCAGGTCCTGATATGCTAGAGATAATTTAAACTACTCTGTGATGAAAATGGGGAGAACAACAACATAATTTTGTTATTTGGTTAACTAGAATTAGTCATGGATTTTATGATATGAGGTTGTGATTTTGTTTTATGCATTTATAATTCATGTAAGACCAGAAGGCAGAATGGAGCTTTGTTGTGTGTGGTTGACTTTTCTAAGCGTTGTTGTTTGACCATTGCTATTTCCTCGCAGATTTACTGTACCTGCTAATTATTCCCTTCCCTTTGACCCGATGTTGTTTTCATTTTCAACAGAGCGCCCGTTGCACCAAAGTGAGAAGATTCTTGAGCAGGTGTTGGAGTGGAGTACCTTGGACTGCCCAAGCTCAGCTTTTCTTGTTATAAAGAAGTTTGCAGGGGCCAAAAGAGTGGCTGATGGGAAAGGTTAAGTATGCTATTGATGGTACAAAGTCATAGAAAATGATGCTTTTTATTGCAGATCTTTTTTTTATACAGCTTTTGTACTAGTTATGTGTCGTTGTCGGTTCTTTTGATGTTTTTTTTTTCATTACATATTCATGTGTTGATTACTTTTTTTTCTATCAAGTGTTTAATCTACACCAGTTATTCCCAACCAACTGTTACCCCAAGGGGTAGGGTGCAGCCTAGTGGTGTTTGGAAAGATTTTCCACTCAACTAATTGGAAAAAATTTGATGTCATTATTAAAAAAATGTTCTGTTGGAGGTTTCTTCCTGTGAAAAGTGGGGGGGGGGTTCCCTCCCCACTGTCACTGTCACTGAAGTGCTTGCTCATTGTGGCAACTGTTGAGTTTCTCTCTATAATATTGTAAGGTCTTGACCTTACCTTGTAAAGACTTGAAATAATATATGTTATGATTTGGTGCTATACAAATAAGATTTGAATTGAATGCGAATACAACATGATGACGTCATAAAATGTGCTGATTAGTGTATTACATCATCTAACAACATTAAGTGACTTTTCAAGCAGGCTTTAGCAACCTTCCATTGAAAGTAATTGGCAATGGCTTGTAAACAGTTAAATAGTAATGGATAAGCATTTGAAATATTTGTTAGCTAAAAGCAATGGACAAACAGTTTACATAGTTATCCATGGAGCTATACAACAGCGAGTAGCTCCCAGAACCAATCGTGACATCTTTAAATCATGTAACTGAAAAAACAGGAAAAAAGCATACAACAGAAAAACAAGTGAAAGCATCACATTTGACAATCTAAACAGCTTTTTTCTTCATAAATGACTTGTATCTTATAATCTAATATTACTTATAATCAGTTATCAAAATTTGTGTTGATCAAAGTATTGATTAAACTGACTGATTTTTTTCCGCACCAGTTGATCGTGTAGTGCTTCCGCTTTGCGCGGATAGAAAATATTCCCTTTTAATTGATGTCATTGTGTTATAGCAGACCAAAGGCAGTTTATTAAAGGCGACCATCTGAAGTTCAGTGATGGATCCTCCAAACTGCTGTCGGGGCACAAATTCCAAGACAAATATCTTGTACTACGTGCAGAGAAGCTGCTGCTCTACAGAGATATCAAAGTGAGTACACTTTTATTTCCGGCTTAATCTACTGCCACATCTACTGTAAACACTTGCCACCGTAGGGATTTTTCTCATGCACACGCAAACTATCTGGCGAGCAGAGCGTGCCTTGTATCACGAGGGAATTTAAAAGGGTATAGAGCTGCTTAAGAGAACCAAAATGTGTTAAAACAGAGCCTGCATGACTGCAACCACACAGATCGAACTCCACCCAAACTCTCTGTGCTTCACATCCCTGGCAACATGTCCGTCTCCGGGTTCCAAATCTTGGCGTTAAGGAGGAATATAAAACACAATCATGGCAGTGGACTTCCCACTCTCTCTTGAAAAGGAAGAATAGAGTGCTTTCCCTGGGGGGCTTTTCTTCTCAGCACATTTCTGCAGCTGAAACATGGGATTCGTAAAGGAGTGAGAAGAAGTATTAATAATTGATGGAAGTGCAGTAATTCTGCCTGTAGGGAGGGGCGTCTTAGCGGGGCTTTCTCCGAAGGCTTTTTTTAAAATATCAGGTTGCACACAAATGTGGCTAATTACTGCATGAATGCAAAGGAAATGAGAAGTGTTAATGAAATCTAATTGATATCTTTGGCTTCTACAATTATTGTCAGGTCTATACTTAGTGCAAATTGTGTTGGAGGAGACGGAGTGGGTAGTGTGATGTGTAGGTGTCAGAGTCAAGTTATTACTTATATTTTCCTGGCTTTGTTCTCTTCTACTTTCTTCTTTGTTGCTTGAAAGAAGTTGATTGATTGTCGTGCTGTGAAGTAGTACAGATCATTTGCTGGCACTTTTTAAAATCTTGGTTTATTTTGTTAAGTTGAGTTTAATGTGTTTCTCGCTTAGTTTTTTTCCTTCATGTATTTATCCAAAATATTCATTTTTTGTTTTTTTTGTTTTTTTGTTTGTTTTTTGTTTTGCAGAGCACTAAAGCAGAGAAAGTGATCCAGCTCAAGTCTCTGAAATGTTACCTAGGCCTGAAGAAAAAGCTCAAACCTCCAACCAGGTAATCTGCACTCCACATGCGTGATACAGCTCTAGTGTCTGAATGTATGTGAATGAGGGATTAAAATTAATTAAAATCTCTGCAGTAAAATTATCTAAATAATAGTCTTGCACCGCCAAGTTTCCAGTTTTCATCAACACTGTTGAAATAAATGAGTGCAGCTACATTTGACTAAACTTGAATGTGCTGCTGACCGTTGAGGCCTGATACTGGGCTGTTAAATAATTGGAGAAAGAAAGTAATAAATCTAATGTATTTGGAAATTTCAACTATGCACATTTTTCGCTGCAAGAAGAAAAGGCTACGAGCAAGAATAAGGTAGTAAAAAACATGCTCTCAGCTCAACATGAAGGTCAGGGATTGAATTAAAGAGGCGTCCTTAAATAATAGAAAATCAATCATGGAAGGTTTTGCACATCATGAGTAAAATATGTATGTGGAAACAGAAGATTGACAAGACAAGTTATGGGCTAACTCTAGGTCAATTCATCAGCATTTTTTTTGTCACATCACCTTTGCAATGAAGCAGACTGCTGTGGAAGACAGTGAGATGCAGTTAAATGCTCTGCAAGAAGCTAGTAAGTGGTCCTTGAGTTAAAGTGTTACTACCGTTCCAGGCCATTTGTTTAAACTTCCATTCCCTCCTTGCATATGTTGTGGTGCAATAAATATTGTCTTGAGTCAAACAATGTTTTGTCATTTCACTGGAAAACATATAGTGACTCATTAGCACCAAAACAGCTGCTACACATTCTTAACGAATCAACCCCTATTGTGTATATAAGAAGAACCAGTGATTATTTAGTATCGCTATTGTCTTTTCAAGCGAATTTTGTGCACATGTGCAACAGTTTGTGCCTGAGCTAATAGTCCCCAAAGATATATTGCCCTTTCTCTTTCCCCTCAAAGTTTGGGATGCCCAAGCCACTCCTGACCCCATCTTATTTTTCACTGTAATGAAACTGATCAAATGTAATTGCATTTTAACAAATACAAATTATCAAACTCTGCTACTGTGGGTTGAAAACATTGCCGCCGCAGTTATATTTTAATGATCTTCTATTATTATAATTTATGACACATGCCAAAAGTGCAGCAGTTCTTGTTGGACAAACAAAGAGGGCTTTTTGAGAAGCCAAACCCTATATTTCACATTACCCAATTACAATTCCTCATAATTTTCCCCATGTCGGAATTTCGAGTCTGGGGAAGCGTGAAAAATGAGTCCAGCAAGCGATTGTCTGCATTACGCAGTCCTTCAGGGGAGAAAAAGTGGATAAGAGGGAAGAAGAGGGAGATGAAGCACGAGAGGGAAAGAGGGACAGAAGGAAAGAATGATACAGCGTGGTATCATAGATATACTGTTGAGTGGGCTGTGGGAGAAGTGATACGCTGAATAAAGAAATAAAGACAGAGTGCTGAGGAGAACGGAGAGAGTCATAGTGAGAGGGTTAGGAGAGGCAGCGCTCCAGTACCTCATTAGGCAGAGGTCTATCTGTGAGCGGCCTACTGCGGGGTTGGATCGGCTGCCTTAACTCACAGGAGTGGTGCTCCAGGCTGCAGGCTCTCTATCTCTGCCCCCTCTTTCGCTTTGTTCTTCCCCCACTCCTCTGCTCCTGTTCAGCCACAGCTGTGAAAGGTTTCAGGGAGAGGTATTCTCCAGGAAGGTGGTCTTTTCACCTTATACTGCCTCTGTCCACGTTAATTCTCACAAATGCACACACATATACACATATCCATGCGTTTTTAAGTCTACAACAATCTTAAATTTAATCTATAAATTAAACCTTATAGGTGAACAACATGCGCTCAGTGTATTGTATACTTTAACCCAGAGCATACAGAGGCTTGCCCATGCATAAACATGTGGGCTGGAAGTGCAATGATTAACTTAATTAACTCCACTCTTTAGCACCTAGCATTTGTAGTGAACTTTTTTTTTCCTCTTTGCATTTTAATGAAAAGGTTCTGACCCGCTGCTATCTTTTACTTTCTCACCAAGTTTTCTTTTTATTGTTGAGTTGGATACATCACAAAAACATGTTTATAACCTCTGTCTCCAAAAGAATCTGGTGCACGGGGAATTGTAAGCTTCAGTTCGCAGAAGCGAAATCTCAAAATCTAACCCATGTCCTTCTCGTTTCTACAGCTGGGGCTTCACAGTCTACACTGATAAACAACAATGGTGAGTGCCATGCAGAAGTCCTTCTGTTCAATCATTGATGAGTGTGACTTTTATACTTTCCACTCAAAATATCTCTAAAACAGAAAGAATCAAGTGGAAGAGAGATATAAAGTTGAAGTTAAAGCACGTCGTCGTGATCTAAGTGGGTTAGTAATGGGAGCATCGGTCCGGTTAAATAGTATTACTGATGGTCACATGGTGAGAGGCTTCTCTCTGGTCAACAGGTAGGAAGTGAAATAACATACAATGAAGTTAATAAAATAAGACCTTTTTGAACAGGATGGGCACATTTCCATCTGTTATGATGTTAGGCTTTATTTTTCAGCCATGCTAACAACAAGGCTCTTGGTTGATCAGCTCACTACTTTGGTTCTGGACTAAAATAATTAATTTATTAATCAACAAATGTTAGCATGTTAACATGCTAAGCTAAGACAGTGAACAGGTTAAAAATTATACTTGTTAAACATTTGCTTGTTAGCATTGACACTATGTTGATGTTAGCATTTAGCTCAAAGCACTGCTGTGGCTAAATACAGCCTGTTAGCATAGCTGTAGACTGTTAATCTTGCTAGCTTGAATTAGGGCATATTTTGATCTATGTTTACCAAATACCATTTTTTAAATGATTTAAAGAAACAGATGAGATGAGAAAAATTTAATAAAAAAGGGAATATGTATTGTTTAGCAAGTGCTTACATTTCTATGCCAAAGAAAAAAGAAGATGGTATATTGTCAGTTTTAGTCCTTTTTGTTTTGCCCAAATTCACAAATCAGAAATTAGCCTCAAAGGGCTTTAATAATAACGTACATACAGTACAGTACAGTACAGTACAGTACAGTACAGTACAGTACAGTACACGACACACCAGAAATAGCTCAAATCCAAACAGAATACTGTATAAATCTGAGCAGGTGACAGGCATTATTTAAACCATCATTCTAGATTGTTAGTTTCAGCACTAATCAGTGCTGCTAAGGGATACTTTACCCATGCAGATGCATGTAATCATAGTTAATGGCAGTCAGCCCACCTATCGTCAAGTCTATTTACAGTGATCAATGAACTGTCCCCTCAGAACAAACTGTGTCCAGTGCAGTGACTCACTGAATCCACTCGGCAGTTTAAAATTACTGTGAAAAAAACAATGTGGAAATCAGTGATGTGAGTGAGCTTTCCCTCCTCAGGCATTTGTGCTGCGAGAAGAGGGAGGAGCAGGTCAGCTGGGTGACGGACATAATCAGGATGAAGGTAAGATGATGTGCAACAGAGATGTTGGAGCAAAGATCGAGGAATTCACTCATTCGGGAACTTGATGAAGTAATGAGTAGAGGCTCAAGCCATGCAGTTAGTTAGGGAGTGCAAGACAAGTCTGTCCCCTTTCTCTAACCATTTTTATAGTTATGTTGCAAACCAAAAATACCAGTGAATGTGACACATATTGTGGACATATCCTCCCTCCTTATATGGTCGAAAAAATACTCTTGATTACAGCCTGAATAAATCATCTTTTACAATCCATATCTCCGAACAAGGAGATATGATAAATCATATTTACCCCAATCATCCATTTCCATTGTGCTGTTAGGCAGATGAAATACATAAACAGGGAAAGAACTGTAAAGTTTTCGAGGTCACTCAGCAATAACATAAATCATTTTATGTGGAAAAGCTGTGAGAATAAGGTCAAGGCGACTGTAACAATCGCATTGTGGTACTTAGCCCCCAGATACAGCTAAGTGTTGTCGCTGTCAGTCGCTGACACAGCACATATGACATAAATAATGCAAGACAAAGCAAACACAGGGAGAACAGCAACGGATGTGTCATATTTTTTGTATTATTTTTCACTCTCACACTCATTGCTGCTATCTTTTTAGTGCAATAGCATCTTGTTTCCTCATTAGACCGAGCGCATGTGTCTATTCTCTGCTCATTTCCAAGTAAATGACTATAACGTGAACATCACGCTCATCCTAAACGGAAAGATCAAACAGAGAAATCCCAGCTCTGGATTGTATGCTCAGCACATTTCGTCAGTATTAGCCCGCTGCTCGGCTTCCTTTATGGGAGCCCATCTGCAGCACAGTGTTGTTTATCACAGGTGCTTACTGTAAAAGCCTTTTTGTGCCTTAGTTTGGGTTAGCAAGTAAAAAGGGCAACATTGTCAGGGAGAGATGGATCTAAAGGAGAAGCCAATTTTTGTCTGTTGTTTCTAAGTGTTTCAAGGTGTTTATTTCAGTTGGCTCAGTGACTTTTCTCTGCTCTTTGGAGAAGCCCTTAGCTCTGCAGCGACTAAATCTATAGCAGACTGGAGCCGGCTAAAAATATTAGGATTCTCCTCCCAAATCCGCTAAATATCAGGATTGTCAGCTTCCAACACCGGGGCTTGTGGGAAGGACACAGGACTTGTGGGAAGGGCAGAGAGAAAGTGTAGATGAGAAAGTAGACAGAGAGCACTTTGGTGTTCTTGATTTCCTTTCTCTTACCTGTTAGAGAGCATTGTGCTCCGGCAGTTTCCATAGCAACTGGCGACGGAGGGCCTCATTTTGAAGCAAGGTGGAATGGGTGTTGGTGGTGGTGGTGGTGGTGAGTGTTGGAGGGTTGGTGGGAGGGTGTAAAGGTCCAAGGACAGGTTGTGGCAGTGATGAAATAAGGATTTGTTAAAAAGAGACAGTTCTATAGGTCTTGGGGTCACAGTGATGTAAAAGAAGACATTGTTAAAGAGAAAGTTTAGCCAGAGACCGAAATTCAGTCGGAGAGCTGCGTTGGAACAGAGATTTTTCACACTCTGACTTTCCCTCATTTTTTAAAGGTGCTTATGTTTCCTTGTGTTTCTGTCCAAAAACAGCAGTTTAAGCTTCCACATCCTGTTTTCCACTATTTCTTCTTTGCTTTATCATCGTCACTATTTTTTTTCCCTCATAAACTGTGAATACAATTAATTGAAAAGGAAAACTACAGAGTACACTATGTTCCGCTAATCGACCGTCTGCATGTATGTGCCTGTGTATACCTGGAGAGTATCCATCCGAAGCATACATCCCTTAAAGAGGCAATATATTAACACAAACTGTCTTTGTTGTCTACATTCAACAACCATCACAAATTTGGGCTGTTGGCTGTGTGTCTTCAGTACGGTTCTGACCTCTGTTCGAAGACCGTTAACTCAAAAAAAGCTGCAGATAACAAGTGGTCCAGAGGAGCAGCTGTGACTGAAAGCCTCAATTGCAGCAAACAGGTGAGGAAAGCTGTGCCGGTTTTAGTTTCTGCTTACTTATATAACATTTCTTATTTGCTAACATGGCTGAGCAAAAACTATGATCTATTTATTATCATTAAATCAACCATTTCAAGAATTAAGCTGGTTATTTCCTACATTCAGTACACTTAAATAGCTGTGCATGAGCAATTTAAGTTGTTTAACTAATGCTTTTTTGCCTTGCTAACACTGGCTTCTGCTACTATTAATGTTACATTTGAAGATGCAGAGGATGTGCTTTTCAATGCTTTGGCTTGAAACTTGTTTTAAATGCTTCACTCTGAAGACAAATGTCCAAAATAATTCTAATAACCTGTTACTAAAATATGTTAAAGTTAGCACTCGTGCATTTAAGTTGACTCATCTGTATCGGCCAGGTTTGCCCACCAATGATCCACAGGAGGATTTCTCTTGGCGATGGCAACCAGGAGGCGACCACGGATGCTGGTCTGCACAACAACCTGCTCAAAGCCCCAGAGGTCCCACACAGAAGATCTTCTGTGGATATTGGCCAGCCTCCACGGCTCCCTTACCCGTCCCCGTCCCTGTCCCTGCCCAGACACTTGAAGCCCATGCCTTTGCCTCTTCCCCCTAAGAGTGGCTGTAAAACCACCAGCAAGAGACCCACTCTGGGCGGGGAGGGTGTGATACCGTCCAATCTGCTGAATGAACTGAGCTTGGTGCTGAGCAAGACCGGTCGCAGTGCAAAGAACAATGACTGGCAGGAAAAGAAATAAGCAGGAGGAAGAAAGGTACTGTGAGTTTGAAATGTTAGAAGACGGAGAAAAGTGTGGAGACTGACAAAGAAAGAGCACACAACGCACATGAAGACTAATAAAGTTGCTTTCATGTCGAGGGGGGGGGGGTCATAGCCTGAAGACTGCTTTTGAACTCGGATATATAAAGTGATGCCGATGCACAAGGGGATGTGGAAAACAGGTGCAGGAGACATTGGAGGTCACGCAGACCTCAGCTGGACATGGCGCTGACATAAGCACTACAAAACATGATTTATATACCGCTCTTCTGAAGTCTGAGAATGCTACACAAATATGTTCAGCTATCAAATCTCAGAAGTTTCCAGAAATACTCCAAACTGCTTGCTTCATGCTTTTATGTTTCCACTTACTTTAAAAAGGCTGTTTTGTCTTTCATCTGAAAAGTATTGATTATTTTGATCTTTAGTGAAGCATTTACCTTTTCTTTGTAGCACTTTTGCTCCAAGAACAGTTTAATGTAGTTGCACACATTAAATAGCATTCCCTCATATTTGTAATTGTTAGTGGCAGGATCTGCTATTACAACAAAGAATTAAAATACTTGTATGTGCATATCCAATACAAAATAGAAGAGCAAGTTTTAGGCCTCTAGCCGTCAACGGTGGCTAATAGTCGCATATTTAATTAGACATGAGATGATGGGCATTCTAATGTAAGTATTTATTTGTAATTATTTGTTATTTTTTATAGCAGTTAACATCGTAACCGTTAATTGTATCCACTGGCAGTGTTTTTTTTTTAGCAAATGATCCTGTGTGTTTTAAAATTGCACTGGCCGCCACCAAATGTATTTTAATGTACAGTATAAATATATTAATAAACATTGCAAAATGCTTTTACATGCAGTGTTACTGACCAGTTTAAGCTTTAATGATACGTTAATTCTGCTTGCCCAATATTTCAGTGGAAGTTGCACCATCATGTTCAGTGTTTTGTCTTAATAACAAAATAATTTACGCAAAAAATTTGCCAAATTTAGCTAGCTTGTCTGTTTGCTAGCTTAATTTAGCATGCACACCTCACAATATAAAATTATTGCTGCCTTACCCATTTGCAGGAGCCAAGAGAAAAAGTTCTCGAAGACTTTAGATTTCTATTTATGTTCTTTAAAAAAATGTCTTATTGTCAAGTTTTTGCTATATAGTGGAGTCAGCAACACTGAAATGCAGGGACTCATTCAATACACAAGTTAACAGTTGCTTCACTGTCAACTTTAGTGCTCTTACTAAAAATACACATAAATCATTTTCGTTTTGGTTGAAATTTTGAAATATACACTATTAAAATGGCTTTTATGACTACAAGTTACCACAGGTGTCTCCAGATCCGCTGAAATGCATGATATTTTATTTTTTTATTTTATTACTGAAAGACAGTGTTCACCTTCTATGTAATTTGTCTGCCACCTCATACCCACTCTGAATTTAGATGAGCACAAACTCTGTTTAACTAAATGTGTATTATTACATGAAATTTGTCATTAAGATTCTGTGACTATCTGCCGCAGAAACACCATCAGATATCCATTTAAGAGATGAGAAACATGGTTTCGGCTTGGTTGTTCATTCAGGTGTTGGTTATCATCTCTGATTCTTGAATTTTGAAAAATTATTAAAAAAAATCAAATTAAAGGCATGTTTGGTTTCTTTTGATGCTTAATTTTAGACTTTCACTTTAAAATAATTTATGAATTGAGAAGAAACGTTGAGCGCAGTGCAAATTAAAATTTTCTATTTTTGCCAAACACTCTGAAAACATGCTAAAAATTGCTTTTCCTGTGCTTTCACAGAAATGCAGATGGTGGGAACAGTGGAGAATGTAGAGGTGTCAGCGTGTGAGTGTGTAGCAGAAAGTCAGATACACACAGAAACAATTTTTTTTAGAGAAATTGTAAGTTTTGCACTTTATATAGCAAAGAAACCCTGATCAGGGTTTCATCAGATAATTACAGTTTGGTAAAAAATAAAATACTACATTAAACAAGGCCATCAAAATAATATGAAAATTAAAGATACCTTATATAATGATAGAAATGTGGTAAACTAAAAAGTGATAATCATCAGTGTTGTTGTTTAATGATAATTACCACTATCTCTCTCTGGTTTATTATGCATCATGATTCATTTTTTTTCTGTTAAATTGCTTCGAGCTCTTTATCTGTGTTTTATTTTTATTTTAATGCTGCATCTGCTCTGCACAGCTCTATATAATATCATCTGCCCAGTATGTGTAGGACTTTTATATTACAGATTTCTGTCTAGAGACTCTGTTGTGTTCTATGAACATATCTGCAAGATATAAAAGATGGAGCCCTGGAAGCTCGGAGCATCTTCAGCCCCATTGTGGATTTCAACTTGCAAAAGACTCCATCCTCCATCTTTGACTTATTCATACATAATTATATCATTATTTTTATTTGTAGGTTTCATCACACTCTGCTTTTTTTCTCAAGTCAAATGTAAGAATAAACTCCCCACCTCAAGTCACACTCACTTGTTGAATAATGCATAGCAGTCGGAAAATGCACACGTAGGCAATTGTCACACAGGTTCCTCCATGAAAAATTCATATTAACATTTTATTTTCATTATGCCACATACGCCAGCTGCGCGTCCTTTGTTTCATGTCCTTATATTCTAATCATACAGATAGCACATTTGTGCATTCATGGTCTGAGCATTTCTTATTAAGGCTTTGTTTGCACTGTGCAAATATATATTTTCTTCTTTCGCCTTTATTAATTATATTACTATGTTCATTGCACTACTATAAATGAATATGTTCTTACTTAATTGGCCTGTTGAGGGTCTTTTATATTCCGAGCAGTTTGGCTTGTACTGGCAACAGACTTGCAGTATAGCCTCTTGGTTCTCGTGTGATAATACAGTATATGAGCCTTTGACTCTAAATCAGTTGTTTTGCATTAAATGCCTATTCCTTGAGAATAGTGAGGATAACAACCCTTTTAAAATTCTGGATCCACATTACCTTCTCATTTCTTTTGTATTGACTTGTACTGACCCCAGACCATCTTTACATCCTCTGCATCTTTCCTTGGACTGTTGTGTGTATCTACCTCTGTTGTCCTCTGTGTTTCTATAACCCAGCTTTTTTTTTTTTTCTTTGCCATCCCTCTGAGACCTATAGTGTATGAAGGTCACCATATGGTGTAAGAGAGTTCAGTGAGAAGCTCTGCAAAGTCATGGACATTATTGTATGCGTTGACATTGACCATGTCACTGCACTGAGCATGAGTGGCTGCAGTGTGAAGTTCATTTGTTCAAGTACTGTATTAAATCTAGTCAAGTCGAGTCAAAATTTACATCCAAAACATACACTAAGCAAATACTTACTTATTATTACTCTTACTAATCCACTGCACATGACAGATATAGTTAGTAGTTCTTTTCAAAATAAGATATTGCATTAAAACATTGCAAATTCATTAAATTGTTAAAGATTCAAGCAGTGATTCCCCACCATTTTTGCCCCATATGAAAAATCAATAACTAGCCAGGGCTCCTTTTCATGTTTCATATTTTGGTTTAGTTCCATTTAAGTAATTGAGGCACAAAGAGGTAAAATTATCCAATATTTCACAGAAAAAGCAAAGATTAGAGAAAAGTTCAAAACCTGAATGCGAATTCATGTAGCAGAATTTTGTTTTTTCTTATCTTTTACTCCATTAATCACCTTCTATTTAAGGCATCTGTGTCTAATTTCCTTCTATTTAGGCATCTGTTTGGCCTCCATTCATCTCTGTATAGTAATAAATTGAAGTGGCAAACTCTTTAAAATGCTTGAGTTGTGGAATCCATCACAGTTTTTTTTTTTTTTTCGTTTTGTTTTTGAAGTTACATTATAATTATTATCACGAAGTGATTCCATGCAGACTTTTTGGAGTCAATCTGCACTTAAAACTTAAATACCAGGCAGAAATGATTTAACTTTTCAGTGCAAACTTGATATTTTGTGTGATGGAATAAACAGCCCAAACAAGTTTCAAGAGGCAGCTAATTGATCTGCATATTATACAGAAGCAGATGCCGGGAACAGTCGGGAAAAATACACCAACAAAATCTAAAAGTCATTTCAAAAATCATTATTTCAAATACAAAACATGATTTTTAGTTTAGAAAACTAAACCTTGAAAACACAGGTATGGTCCTTTAAATGCATTTAGCTGATAATACTAATTTACAGCACATCACCTTTACTAGTAATGGATTCTTTTACATTGAGGTATTGCCATGTTGCTATTTAAAGTAAGTGAAGAGAACAGAATATTTCCTCCACCTGTGGTTCGCTGTGTGCTTTGAGTCACACGGTACATGCATGCAGAGGTGTACAGTAGCAGAGCACCTGAGCTGTATGCAGTGTTCGCACAGACAGTGATGACAGAGAGAGAGCGAGAGAGAGAGGAGGGGGATTAGAGAGAAAAAGGGGCGAGCTGATATGCTCGAGAAAGAGAGAAAATGACAAGTTATTTCAAAAGAACAGACATGAGCCCTCTGATTCGACGTGAGATGCTTCTCAATTAAACCCGGAGCCTGTGCTTCTTAAAAACAAGGCATGTTGGACTTGATCCGATGCAGTTTTGAAATGTGGAGGTTATTGATCAGCCCTTGGCCCTGTGGAAGTGTCCACTGAGCCCCCCCCCCCCTCGGTCTCTCTCTCCCATCTCTGGTGTTTGCTCACTTTGTCTCAGTCTGTGAATAATATAAACATCAAGGGCAGAAATGAAAGGGAGCAGATGAGTGACAGGTCTCAACATGGCTCTAATACCACTTTAGACATCTATATTCTAGTCTGCTGAGAAGTGGTAGCTCTTCCTCGTGCTGCCTCTCTGAAACAGGCATGCAATTAAAATATATATCCTTTGCAGCCATATGCCTTATCTTAGATGCTTACTCATTTTTTTAGGCTGAGAGAAAAGATAGAAGATTGCTTGGATACCATATTGACTAAAAACACAGCAGATGTCCATGAGGATAGTACACAAAAATGAAGCAATGTTCTTTGCTTTATCACAGACAACTGTAAATCAGAGAGACGGTACTGTTAACTCTGACATACTGCAGCTGTATAACATGCACGTTGAGCCATGGCCCCGGTGATTTACATTTCCAGAAAGGGTAAGCCTTATATTAATGGAGCCGTCCATTTTAGGAGCTATAAATAGCTCACTGCATGAACTCGTCCCACTGCTGGCTGCCTTTTTACGCTGATCCACACATTCTGCCCTCTAATCTCAATTCTATTAATGTCTCGGGTGATATTTACGACACATGGACCCTTTTAGCCTGACACGGCTGTAAAGTATATGTTCAAACCAGCCAAGCTTTATCTAATTAAAAGCCTCTGCAATTGCAATTCAACTGGGATTGAGTCTTTAAAACCTCAATCAGCCCCCCCCCCCCCCCCCCCCCCCCCGGTGGAGGGAGGGCGCGAGTCACCGCAGCGCTAATAAAGAAGGGAATGTTAAACATTCCAATTAAACACTGCGAAAGAATAAGGCTGTGGATCATTTTCATATTTATCCATCCAGTATTGGAATTATAGGAATGTTGCCAGACGGAGCAGGTCACCTCAGTGATAACACTGTGTTTGTTTAGGTGGTAATCTTGCAGTCTGTAACTGAAGCCTATTCCCAAATTATTTTGCATATTTGCATATGACTGTAGGCGTAGTGTCGAGTTATTAGTTACTCTCAGCCAAACACATACACACACACACACACACACACACACACACACACACACACACACATTTGCCACAGAATTCTTGCTCATGGAATTAAAGTGATAACACATCACTTGTGGCTCCAGACAACTAAAAAGACAGAGCAACAATATAACAAGAAAGCTTTGAGAAGGCTGCTGTCAAGCGAAAATACAAAAACAAAAAATGTGTGTGTATGTGTGTATGTACTGTATGAATGTGTATATATATATATATATATATATATATATACAGTATATACACACACACAATATATATGTTAAATTTCTTTATTTTCTCAGTTTTATAACATTGCCGACTCACAATGGGTAGTTTTTTCTTTTCTCACAAATTCGTTTTTCTTTTAGTCAAAACCTGGCACCTACATTACCCATAATGCAACTCAATAGTTCAGGAGTTCGGAGATTGGGATGTTTTTAAATTTTTTTTTTTTTTAATACATTTTTTCATTGTCAAACCTGAAATCTTCAGACCCCGCCTCCTCTGACTGAAGCGACATCACTTGAGGCAATTTATCAGATTTCAGCCATGTACGGATTTACATACAGTATATTACATTACTTCCCAAGACCTGAAAACACACTTTGATGTGTAAAATTGGTAGTTGTAGTTTTGTGGTGATTTTTGTTTTTGGCCCCGCCTCTGTAAGGTGACATCACCACCTACAAAGCTCTGATTGGCCTTAAGGTTTTTTTTCCAACTGTGGAAGCAGCTGTCAATCAACTCGACACCAGATCTATTTGAATCTCTGTCATCAGCTAGCTCGTCATGGGGGAGTATTGCTCAGTCTGTGAATGCAGTTTTTAAATATCTTTTACGGCTCTGGTGGAAACTATACGGGAATGACTTTTGTGATGTCTTCAGGGTTATCTTGTCTTTTAGACCTGGACACGTCAAGTTTTTTAAGGGAAAGCCTGCATTACAAACTGGTGCTGTGCTTGAAAGACGCAGGTGTTTACTTGGAGGGCATAATATAATACACTGTCAAGTAGAATTATGGCAATTGTAGGTGTTTTTGGAGCTTGACTCAGTCTAGGTACTAAAAGTCGGGACATGTCAGCCTCTACTACATGGATTTTGACCATTTTATATTAAAAATCTGTCTCCTAAAAGTCCCCTGACTTTATATAAGTCCAAAACTAAATCTCTGGAGTACCCCTTTAAGATGAAAAATAAATCCTGAGGTTTAATCTTGCACATAGAAATGCTGTCTCTCCTCTGTGAATATTGTGCACTGCAGTGGAAGAGAATGATTCTAATATTGATACAACTATAGCTGGCAGATAACCACAGGCTGGAAAGCTGTATATGAGGGTCTTTGGGATTTGGTGGAGGTTCCGCATTCTGAGAAAGAGAGCGAGAGAGTTTGAGATGGCCAGAGAGAGCGATAGAGAGGGAGGGAAGGAGCTGTGAGCTGATCAGGGTGGACCTGCGAACCCTGCGGTCATTTCCATTTAGTAATCCACTCCAGAGGTGGAATGAGAAGCGAGGCCGAGCCGACCTCTGCATACCACCGTCCAATGGGCTGCCTCATTTCACTAGTGAGGGGGTGAGTACAGGAGTGGGCAGGCGTAAGCAGAAGAAGAACAAGGCAGAAGGAAATGAGTGAGAAAAATGTGCCTAATGGAAACGGCAAGATTGCATACCTGAGCATTTAACACTGCAAGAAAGAAAGAGTGCGTTAGCAAGAGAGGGATAATGCTTGATGATCTCCTGACCCCTGAATCCAGAGTTCCTGTATTGGCTTTCTGTTCATGTGTGGGACCTTGACCACCCTATTAAAGCAGACGGCCATCTCCCTGGAGTGACCAGCAGCACACCACATAAGACAGTCAGCAATTTGTTGTGCACCATCATGCCCCCCAGCTCTCCAAACCACACCAGCACAAGGACGCAGATATAGATTGGACACCATTGATTTGAATTGGGGGGACTAGCATAATTTGTTGCCTCATTCTGAGTCCATTATTTATTTATCCTTTTCTAATCTAGAATGCCAGTCCATCCGCAGTAACCTTCATCTCAAGATTGTTTGTTCTAAATTACGTTATCAACACAGGGGGGGTACAGAAGTGGCAAACTGGAAGGGATTTAAACATTAGCTTGTTAAGGATGCAGAGAGTTTCAATAGAGTGGTAGTGTCCTTTGAAGTTTAGGTGTCCTTGGCCGGTGTTTGCTATACTTAATATCTGACTTACTCTCTATATACCCAATCCAAGCTACACATCACAGAGTTCAGACATCTCATCATTATTGCATGAAAGTAATTGTGTGGTATTAGAGAGTAAATATGAACACCACCCTTTATTATTTGGCTTTATTTAGTTAGCTGCCAAAAAACTGTTTGTTGTTGCTGATTTAAAGTGAGGCCATGAAACTTTTCAGAGACTAAAGAAAAACAATTTTCAGATGACATCTTGAATTCATATGAAATTAAACATGCTCTTGCTTAAGGCAGTTTGCTCGATGAGCAAACATTAGATACATGCTGTCTAAGTTACATTAGTTAGAATGCTCCCTGACTTTAAGACCCACCTCTACTTGTGCTACTGATACACAAAATGTTTGCATTCACCATTTTCTAGTAAATGACAAATGTTGCGATGGTAGCTGCTATTCAGCAAAAGTTTCATAGTGTTGCTTTAAAGAGCGATGCTGTTTAACTTAACTAAAACAAGAAAAAGCCACAATTCAGAATTTTTTTTATGTTATTGTGTCCTTCAAATTATCCTGACAGCATGGGGTTTTGTTCGTTAAAAAAGAAATTAAAGAGTTCGTGTTGATTTCAGACTGCTCATCTCATATAGCAGCTTTAAAACCAAAACATGTTTTACATTTCTCCTGGCTGCTATTGGTTTGATACTCCCTCAGCTTTATTATTTTTTTTAACAGCCCGCTATTCAAAATTGTGGCCTGAATGACTGAAGTTGTCTGTTCTCTTTGGCTGTTGGAGGCCAGTGGAATATTTCGAAAGCATTTTTTTCATTTCTAACTGTGTTCAGTTTTGAACTACGTCATTTCCGGCGCTTCTTTGTTCACGCTGTATCTAGCCTCAAAGCCTTTTTCACAATCATGTGCGAATAAGTCTGAAGGTGCAATTAACCAGAGGAAGAAACAATCACAGAATCCCATCTCATAATTGATATTAAGCCCTTCTATATCCAAATGATTGAAAAAGATCCAATCTCGCCATTTTATTTGATAAGGCTGTGAACTCTATCATAATACATATCACATAGCACAGACACACACACACACACCCGTCTCTGTGCATCTTCCCTGAGCCAGGCTGGTCTTTTTTTTTTTTTTTTTTTCCTGATGGCGAGATAATGACCCTCATTGGTGTGTGAGATTTCTGATTAGCAGAACAACAACAATGACTGCTAATTACCACCTGAAAGACAAAGCTGCGCTGATAGAAGTTTTTCAGCCCCACGGTGCTGCAAAATGGTGTGTGTGTGTGTGTGTGTGTGTGTGTGTGTGAGCACATGCACCTGTGTGTGTGTGTGTGTGTGTGTGTGTGTGTGTGTGTGTGAGTGTGTTGCATTGTTTACGTGCATGTGGTTGATTTGCCACTAGAGGATTGAAAAGATGGAGAGCGACCAAGGGTGAGGAGCAAGTGCTCTAGTGAGACATAGTTAGAGAGGGAAAGAGACGGAAGCGACGGATGATGAAGAAACAAAAGCAGTGATGATAGACTTGTTACAGCTCGTAGACATTAACAGTTTTTCTTTTATCAACCCTGCTCTGACTCGTTCAGCAGGAAGACACCTCCCTTGACTAGTCTGACTAGTGGACATCTGTATTACGGATCTTGGTCTGGCAAAAGATGAAAAAAATGACCTCACAGCAGCACCAATGTCAAAAAAAACGTAGCGTAACACAAAACCACACAAAGTGATATTTATACTGTTGCTAGGAGATGCTAAAAGGTGAATGAGTTTCTCAGACAAAGAAAAGAAAACAAGCCTATTGCTCTCAGAATTCATGTTTTCCAGGTTAAACTAAATCTTCTGTCTGTACTTTGTTTCCCGTACACTGACAAGAGCTGTTGGCTTCGATGTGTCTCTGTTGCTCTGACCGTGGTTCAGCGTGGCCTCAAGCAAAATGTGTCCCAATGAATATTTGATTCGCCGTGATTACCTGTTGGTTTGGTTCAATATGGCATACATAATGAAGCGCAATGCAGCCACATCAAAAATGCGGCCTGACAGCTAACCAAAGGAGCTGATGTGCACCTGTAGATGGACCTTCGGTTCTGCTTCAAGAAAACATCCATAGAAACTCCCTCCCAACCTTCATCTTTGCTCCCACTGCTGTACCCTCAGCTTCAGCTCACCTCTTTAATTGATCTCCTGTTTTTCTAACCAAGTTACAAGCAAGTATCTGATGGCAATGCCTTAGAGGGAATTGGATTAGACAGTGGAAAACAGTAAGCGACAGAGCTGCCACCCAAGTGTCCATGTTATCAGACCTTTAAATGGATCCTGTCTTGCTGTTGCTTTTGCGTTAGTGCAGTGGCTCCTAACCTTTTTGGCTTCTGTTTACTTAAAAGCTAGACTGTAAATTTTGAAGGAAGAAATAGCACAGTCATCTCCTTACAACTGAAAAGTCAAATTCATAAACAATGAAACACACCTGTTCTCAGTTCAATGCAATCAGAGGGTTTGCGGCTTTAAGCTTACTTGGTCTGGTATGACCAGTATCTTATGGCGGCTAGAGTCAGATAAACAGTAAACCTTAGATAGATACTTGAGTATCTGTTACCGTGAGTCTTCTCTACTTATATTACACATTTTTTTAGCACATCACAGATAAACATGGCAATGTAAAGGACCTATTTGTAAGTCTTGCTATTGCTACATAGCCGACATTAGCATTAACACCTGTTAATGGTAGGAAAGAAACGTTAAACTTGCCAAGAGCTGTCTCCAGTTGTGGAAAGCAATGCCAGTGTTAACTCGTCTTTATCATGTCTTTAGCACGCTAACCAGCTAGCCCTGGCACATATCATCACTTTCTGAAAGCATCTCACTGGAGCCTCCAATCTGCCCTGAAGAAGTAGCGCTGCTCAGAGGACGTACTATAACCTCTTGTTTTGTTGATGCAACGATGGCTGAAGTTCTTGTCAAGCAACAATCACCACGACTCACTCCCAGCAGGAAACCACATTTGGCAGCAGAGAAAACTGTATTTGTTTAATTATAATTTTATTGTTATTAAAATTATTTTAGATACCAGAAATTGTTAATTATGCAGTGTTTCATAAGAAAAGGGAATTATTGGAGAAAAGTGAATCATCATTTTGTGTAGAAGAAACTGGGTTTTGATTCTGTCCTGTCCCTTTAATCTTCTCATGAACTGTCAGGTTTGTCTTGCAATACCTTTCAAGGGTCCTGAGCCCCTATGTTGAGAACCCCTGCTTTAAGGAAAACATTCAGTAGCAAGCTGTCTAGCATTGTTCGTCAGGTTTTCCTGACTGTGGCTCATTGAAACTGAATCCCCCTATCGGCTGGTTTTACCCTTTTGTTTCCTCAAAACTCGCCTTTTCTTTGAAGCATGAAAGTTCGCCAATGTTTTTCTTATAACTTCCAACTCCAATCGAATATTTCCTTCCAGCCGTCCTTGGATTAATCCATTTTCTCTCTCCCTCTCTCTAACGAGCCTCTTTTCTGCTTAATTAACATTAGTCGGGGCTTGTTTGTGCAGGCATGCTATTCAGGTCATGAATAAACTAGGGACTGGAACTGGTTTCTTTTGCATTCTGAGAACTGTTTAGTTCCTCCATATTCATCCTGGCTTATCGGGTGCATTGTCTGCATGTGTGTGCATATGTGTGTATATGTGTGTATATGTGCGTGTGTGTGTGTGTGTGTGTATATGTGTGTGTGTGTACGTGTGTGTGTGTGTGTGTGTGTGTGTGTGTGGTTTCCTAATGAATAGAGGAATGCTAATCGTGGTAAAACAGTGATTTCTCCAGCTGATTGGGTGTAATGGATGGTACTCAGAGCTCCTTCATAATTGATGAGGATGTCTTGTGGATGTCCCACTGCTGTTGTGCATTGATGGTGGTGTGTGTGCATGTGTATGTCTGTGTGTGTGTTTGCGTGTGTGTGTGTGTGTGGTGTGTGTGTGTGTGTGTGTGTGTGTGTGTGTGTGTGTGTGTGTGCAAGCGCAGTGTTTTGGGTGGGGCCCGAGACTCCAGAGAAGTCTGCTCTTGTTATTTCTGCAGTAGCTCCTGTCAATTCCTATTAACAGAAGCACGCTCCGCCGTCTCCATAATGTATGACTGCGGATTTCGGGGAAGAATGGTGTCAGATTCCCTTATCAAATTGAAAGAAAACAAAGCCATAATCTAATTGTTTGCAAAAGGAGAATGGGATGATTAAATCTCATTGTTTTTCATCTCTGTCAGAGCAACAGAAAGAGACAAGAGAAAGAGCAAACGGGGACCCGTCACAGTGCAGGAATGTATATAAAAATGTTAGTCTTTTCTGTAGACGTCTGTTAGAGATTGCAAGTGAAGTGTGTGTGAATTTGGTGGTAAACAAAAACACAGAAAGACAGACAGTTCACACAACAGCCTGTGATGAAATAGTCTAAACCGCATAAAGACAGACAGCCAAGGACATTTGCCTCGTGCATGCTGCCTCTACAGTACGTATTGTTTATCTGTATGAGAGATGGTGTTTACAGGTCTGCTTATGACATCGCTACAAATATATTTCATTAATATTGCTAGCCAGCACAGCTAGAGACAAAAAATGGACATGAGGAGCAGAGAGGGGGGGAAGAAAAGGCTTTTGTTGCTTGTTTTTATTGAAACAGGTCAATTTTGAGATGACAAGGTGAGGAGCTGACCGCAGGGTTACAGTCTGCGGAGGAACTCTATGCTCACGTGTTTGTGTTTGTGCATGAAAAAAAACAACAATTGTGACATCTCTGCTGCAGCACACCTGCAAGGTCCTGGAGAGCTAGCGCACAAACCTGCAGATTACCTCAGGGCCCCGCGGGCTCTCCCATCACTCCTACACAAACTCCCGCAGTTAAACACATCTTACTCACTCGCTCTTCTTTCTTTCTTTCCTCGCTTTCTGTCCTGTTGTTACGCTTTCATTCTGCATCATCGGACTCCCACCGCTACCTTCACCGCTATCACATTTTTCACTCATCGCTGTCTCTTCTCACTTCATCTTTTCTCTACTTTTCTCTGTTTCCCAGGCATCGTGCCAACCTGATGCTTCACTCCCAACTCTTGCCATCCATGGCTTTCACAAGCTTTGAAGGAAGGAATGCAGGCAGGCAAGTACAAAGGCAGATTTAAAAGGCCAGATATTGGTTTAAAAAAGGGGGGGGGGGAAACAGCTACACGGTTCAGTATCTCTATCCTTGGTATTTGCTTTGACTTGTGTACTGATTTGATGAAAATTGAAATTACCAAAGAGAAGAAATTTCCTTTTTCAACATCGCTCCCCACTGTAGTGTTCAGGGGACAGACTGACAATTTAATTCTGTAATTTAACTGATGTATTATCTGTGTGGCTGAGCACTAAAAATAGTTTGTAGTATTACTTTGATTCAGAAAGTCACACAGTTAGCAGTTAGCAAATTGGGGGCTGACATTGTTAGCTGTTAGCCGTTGCTTTGTTCCATCTGTGATTTGAGCTCCTTGTACGCTCCTCCACTACTCTGTACATTACAACATGTCATGATTCAAATCACGGTGTAATGGACTTAGTGCTGACATTGCATGATTCTCGTTGCTGTGAGTTTTTACAGTATGGTCATTAAGCCATGACAGGATCCTTTGAAAGAATTTCCAAGTAGCTAATTAGCCTAACTCGCTAGCTCCACTTTTCAAGTAAAATCAGAAGAACAGGTCCCCACAAATGTTTAGTGTTAAAATGTAACCGCTTAAACCACAAACGGTAGATGTTTTAACAGCTTTAATTATCACTAATGGTACATAACCAACAGTACATGGACTGAAACAAACGTCCAACATCCGCTTACTATTCTACTATTCAGAGCTATGACTCCACTCAGTTTCAAACCACAGATATTGTAAGCAAAGTTTCCACAAAAATGTCTAAAGTACTTTTATCCTCTTTTGACAAATAACTGCCTCAGTTTTATTTCCTTATACAAAAAAAAAAAAAAAAACTAATTTCAGTTGACTTTACTATATGGTGTGATAAAGAAAAAGCAGCACAAGGGAATAGAGTGAACTTCCAGATCTACAGAAGGAGGTGAGTTGTTCATTATATGAAAAAAAAGTCTTTAAGCAAATAACAATAGAATTAAAAAACAAAGGCGTGTCTTTAGGGGCAGGAGGGAACCTTTGTTTCTTTCCTTTCGAAGTTGTGTTGTGTAATTACACCATTACAGCAAATCATGCCTCTCAAACATCTTATGTTGTGTAACCCTCTCGCCACCGGCTCGTGATATGAGGAACGCTTTCAGATATAGTTATTATAACATTCACCTCCTTTTATCTCCAATAATCAATTAAATGGCGAACGGGACATCTCATTGTATAGTTAACATGTCTAGGGTAAACAATGATCCTCACTCTTTCATAACACTCAATGAGAGGCTGAGGGAATAACCCTGGCTTTGACAAATAAATGAATTTACTGCCGGACATATGAATTATCTTACTCAGATACTTACTGTATGAATTGACAAATAATAGTACAACACAGTTTCTCAGTCTCTCAGTCTTGTATTAAAGGACACAATAAATCTTCCACGTGAGAAAATAATAAACATTTGTATGGAAAATAAACAAGGAAACACCCAAAATAAAATTGACCCGGGATTTTATTTTTCTCAGTCTACTAGTTTAAACAACCTGAGTGCACTCTGTGTTTATTATTTGGTCTTTTTAGCAAGCTTGCATTAATTCGTTGGCGCGCTTTATGTTGGAGCTCATGAAAAACAGGACGCAGTACTGTTTACCTCCATTAGAAAAGATGAAACAGCGGACTACCACCTCCGCATTAATCCTCCTCGTCAGGCCTGGCCCAGCCCGCAACAAGTAGCAGCAGCCTCCACACTCCCAACAGCAGCAGACAGCAAGCAGATGGTCTCCAGCCTCAGCAAAACGTCCGCGACGACCGCTGCAGCTCTTCCCGACCCGTCTCCTCCTCTCGTCTGTGCAGATGAAGTGTTGTCCGACCGCTCTCCCTCGACGGCGGCAACCGTGATGAGCTAACGTGGCTAACTCGACGCTCTCGGTAGCCGGAAAAACACGTTATCAATAAACTGTCCAAAACTCTGTTAAAGCCACCTCTGAGTTTTTTCTTCAGTAGCCAGATTTACACAGTCCAACATGAAAACCCCAAATAACCAAAAAACGTCGGCAATCACTCTCCCACAAAATGCAGCTCTTCTCTCTCTAGCCCATCGTTCGTCTCTCCCTTTTTTCGTAACCCCACGTGAACACCAACAGAGGTCAACCGGAAGACAAAAACATCCAGGTCATTAATTCTTCAAAATAAAATGACAATTACCGTTATGCTTTTCTTTTGATAATGAACTGAACCATTTTTAAAAGTATTACTTTTAGATGCAACTTGACCCAACTGAATTAAAATTATGCACCTGTCAACAATTCACATATTTTAAATGAGAGACAAAATACAAAATAACTGATTAAGATCAGGTTATTACAGTTGTTTATACAGTCCAGGGGTCAAAGGTAGCTTTTGATTTATTCATTGTTGGCTGTTGGCTGTTCAGCAAAAGAGATTTGGCAAAAGTGCAGAGCTGAGAGAGACAGGCAATTATAAAGCCACAGTGTAATAGCTGATTCTTCATTAATGGAGGAAATAAGTGACAAGGCATAAGCCTAGATAAGAAAAAGTAAAGTAGGAAAATAGATTAAACAAAGAATGAACAAACTTGCACTGAAAAAATGGGAGATATTATTTCATTCTCTTAACTTTTGAATATGGGGTGAAAAAAAATTGTAAAAATTGGGAATTCAAGAGGTTCTTTATTGCAGGGAGTGCATGCATTGGCAGCATTTATTGTCACGCATGCAAGCTGGACATCGAATGGCACAATTCTCTTATTGATGATGACCAAGATGAAACAGACCCTGTCAATATTATACAGTTTCACCCATACACTGGTTGCAGCAAGCTGCTCTGAGAAAAAAGTAATGAAATAACAGCAGGACAGTATTGCACAGGCTGTTGCCATGCCAAAGACTTGATCTTATAAAAAGAGAAAATGAAATAAGATGAGAGTTTGCCCTTTTCCTTTCGTCTTCATCACTGGAAAGCTAGTAAACTGTAAAATATTCTTTAACTGCAGCTGGTCTGAGTTTCGTAAGCTGAAATTCAAGTAGATCCATGAGGATTTACGGGTAAGCGGCGAAAATGAGGTGGGGGGGAAAATGTAGGGAAAAAGTCAGAGAAAGTGATAAGATCAAAAAAGTTTGAGCAATGATGAGAAATCAGAGTTGGAAAAGCAAAGAAAGCAACATTTGACTTTTTTTTCTCTGACAACACTACCGTTCTGGGTCCTGACTTCCAGACGGATATCAAATTTGTTCCAGAATGGTGAAATGCCTTCATGATCCACTACCTCTCCTCAAATTGAATCCGGTCTGCTCCTTCCTCAGCTGATAATAAGTGTGTGGGGCGGGCGCCTCAGCTTTTAAATTACAGAGATATAAATGTACACATTTACATCTGGGACGCACAGTGAAATCAGAGATGAAGCACATGTTTCATGAAACACTTGATCGTATCTGTGGAGAATAACTTCTCCCATAGCTTCCATATAATCAGCCGGAATGAAGTTTAAATTCACATCTCCTTTAGCATTCAGCATCTCAGTGTTTCTCTTACATTATAATGAGTATCACAGGGATTCTGACACAAATTTATGCTCACCATCAAATCTGAGCCAAGTTGTGATATATGAAAAAAAATGATGTCAATGCCAGATTTGTTGGGTAACACTGTTTTCCTCTGATAAATAAACAACCTGTCATAATTTACGGTTTTCATCCAAGACCCAAATGCTGCATTCATATTTAGCTTTACTGCATTCTTTAAAATAATAATATGGTAGAATTTTGTTAACTGAATCCCCTTGATCATCGCAGTAGACACAGCAGCAGCAAGTTTGTCTCTTAGATCAAAAACTCTTTAGAAATATATTTCGCTCCTTCCTTACATGAGCGCATTTACTGTACTTACTTCTTATGCATTTCAAAAAGTAACAGGGTCAAATTTCGGTCAAAAAGCTCTTGGAGAGTTCACTTAGAATAACTGACTGTCATCTGCAAATATGCGAACAACTAACAAGTATTTTATGTTGTGATAGCTGCAAGACAAAGCTCATGCATCTGCCTCTAGAGAAGACTAAGTCAAACCGCAACCTGTATTCATACAAACTGTGTGGTCCAGTCTGAGTGTGACGCTGTTGGATTCAGTGGAAGTCCTGGCCTGTTTCCTTGTGTGTACACACTGTGGTTGTATCTTGTTTGCTGTACAGTACTGCTCTGGGTGATCACGTGGAACACCAGACTGGAGCGCTGGCCGTGTTGTGTGTGCTGTCATCTCAGATGTGCACAGAACACTGAGGAGTCACAGATCACTACCCCTCGGGGAGATGGAGTCTCTGTGTGTGTGTGAGAGAGAGCTGGGACAGAGTGTGTGTGTGTGTGTGTGTCAGAGAGAGAGAGAGAGAGAGAGAGAGAAAGGGGATGGTTGTTATTTTACTTCTCACCCACTAACTTCAGTGTTGCTGTCAACGGCCTCGCTTGGCACTATTACCTGACCAACTCGAGCCACATGAGTGCTTCACCTGACCAACTAAAGTCACACGATCATATTACCTGACTGTCGAAAGCCAGTTATAGGGAGGCTACCAATATAAACATGTTAACACATACTGTTCATCTCGCGATGCACCCCTTTTACCCGGTGGGGATTATGGCTCCCAATTTTCTAACTTACTCACCTGATACATCATTGAAACTGTATATTTTGTGGCAAACCTTTATTATGTTTGTTCAGCATATATATTTGTGCAGCAGCTGGACATTACATTTTAGCATTTAGCATTAAGTTTTATCTTAAAATAACTATCTGCAAGGTGATGCTAGAGGCGACAAAGCCACTGACATTAATCATCCCTGCTACAGTTCCCCTCAGATTTACAGTGTTTCAGCATCCTTTAGCTCATTAGATTGTTTTTTCTCACCCCACTGTCATCAGTTTCATTTGAAGCCACAGCAAGCAGCTTTGTAAATGAAAAGAAACTCGCTGTCCGCTACCTGTCCAACACCAAATATTAGGAAAACCGGTGAACATAGTGGAGCATTTAGCACCTAAAGAGCCAGCTCAAAGCTATGCGGAGACAAAAACAGAGCTAAAAAAGATTTAATATTGGACTTACACTCGTCAGGTGTCCAGAAACATGACTCTAGAAAAATACTGATGTTGCTCTGTTTGCTAACAGGCTTGCTAAAACTTTATAATATCATTGCTGTGTTTTGAGCTTGTTCCACTGCGTCAAAGTCGTCAAAACAAATCAATTAATGCAGCTTTAATCTTTATTTATCTATAATGTAAATAAAACTGTCTTAATTTCATATCATGGTAATTACCATGTCAAGATATACTCGTGTTTTGTTCTCTTGATTAGAGTCACATATATTATCATACGAGTGGGAATATGTGCTATAAACCGATATTATATGATTTAGAGTTACCATACCTAGACTTTGGAGATGTAATTCTGTTAGTTAGCCTCATGAAGTCGGAGACAGCAGCATCCTGAATGATTTTTCTTTTTTTGGCCATTGTCTTTAATTTTCATTTGGCTTCCAGTCAATCTCCATGACATGACATGTCACTGTGCATTTTAACCCAGAGTGCTGACTGCTGTCAGGGAAGTTAAAGCCTACTGAGCCACGGGTTTAAACCAATGGTAAAGCTTCCTTTACTGTGGCAGTACAGTTGCAGCTCTCACTGTGTGGGTTTGTGTCTTGCTCTGGGTCAGTGTCTTTAATTTTTTTCATCCACCAGAGCAGAGAAGCAGAAGCAGGAGAAGCAAAAAATAAAAACAATGTCTCTAAAGTGCAATTATGCATTCAGCGCAATAGCATATGAAGCTAATTAATTATCACTTTACCTGGATGTGAGCTCAGCTTTCTGGCAGCTGAGAGAGTATAGAAATGGCTGACTGCTTGTTGATCTTTTTTAGCAACAAGTCCTCATTAGCAAACACGGCGGATAGTATATTACATACCATATCTGAACCAGTGGCATGAAAAGAATTTTCCATCTGTCTCTGACTGTCCATCAGTATGTCTTGCACGCACGTCGACAATAAAGCCCAGGCAGTGATGGGTTTTACATCACTGCGAACATGAGATATGACTAATCACGATTACACGCGAGTAGTCTATTCCGGGCCGAGCGAGCCTATCACTACATAATCAGGGGGAAAGGAGAGAGCGAGAGAAACTCCTGTCACCAGATATTCGGGTGGAACCTAATATTTGCATAACTGTGTGTCAGATAAGGGGGGTGGGGTGGGGGGCCATTATAGCGTGGCACAGCCATAACCAGAGGGCATACAGACAGCAAGGCGTTATGGGGGCTGATTGAGGATGGTGTGTGTGGTGATTCCATAAAGATGGAGAGGAGATGCGGAGGAAAGTGTGTCAGACTTTTCACGGCGAAACATTGAAAGTAGTTCTACTGTATCTGGTTTTATATACAGTGAATAATGAGCATTTTTATGACATCAGTTCTGCCTCGCGTGGTGGAAAACACCCAAAGAAGACACAGTGGGGTATGCATACAGTTGATAGTATTGAATACTTTGCAAGCCTTATAATCATAATCCCCTTAACTCATTGCTGTTATGTTTGTTGAGTGTTTTATGCTGAAAAGCTGATCTTCACTTTAAATCCCTGAACCGCTTTAATGTTTTTTTTTTGTTTTTTTTTAAAGTTCTGAAGCAACTAACTTTTGGGTCTCTGTCACAGCAAATGAGTGTTGTGGAGAATTATCAACACAGGCAGCTTTCGGCGTGTCACCTCCTCTCTCAGTATGCAGGCACATGATTCTGTCTAGACAATGGTAGACAGGCAGCTGCCTCCGAGCGCACAAACACACACGCACACACACACACACACACACACACACACACACACACACAAACACACACACACACAGACATCCAGACTCTCGCTGCAAATGCATTCTGTCCCTTTCATCTTGAGAAGTTGCTTCAGAGGACCAAAACTAATAGAGGAATGTGGCCGGCTTATCAATCAAGGCATAGGAACAGGAAATCAATGCGTATAGGTGAACATTTAGAGCAATCTGACACATATGTATAATCGAAGCAGTGCGGATTCCACTGTCGTGGCCGCAGTGCCGTCCCGGGGAGATGGCTGCATGTTGACCCAAATTTCCCTTGACAAGCGTTCTCAGCTGCCACTTACACACTCACCCTGTCACCCTCAACCTGATAACCAGCAGGTTGCATTCTTAATATCCCTCTTTTTCTGCCTCTGTCTCTCCGTATTTCCCTCTCTCTCTATCTCTCTCTCACCACACCCTGACACATCCCTCCCTCCATTTTTATCTTTCTCTCTCTTTCTTTTTTTTTTTTTTTCCTTCCATGTTAAGCCCAGACGAATGCACAACACAACTCCTGTTGGGCACCAAACATGGCATTTGAGACACATCAACACAAAAGCGGAGAGCAAAAAATAATTAATGAGACAAAACTTTTGCTGTTTTGTTGACAACAAAGCAAGCGGATGAAAGGGCAGAGGGAAACATCTGGAGAGTCTTGATGAGGGCCTTTCAAGTGGGACTAGAGATGAAAACTCTCCTGCCTTGCGGGCATATTAACAAATGCTTTAAAAAACATCTCGGAGAAGCCCATTTCTTATTGAGGAGGGGGCTCTTTCAGCGGGGGCCCCTTCGCTGTGTGGAAGGTTTTCTCCACCAAACAATCAAAGAGAATTTGTGAGCAGAGCCTTGGAACAATCTGGGCCTATATTTAGTGAAGGGAATGAATCCACAGGCACAAGCAGTAATCAGATAATTATGAAAGCAAATTAAAATAGACAGATACAGTCTGCTTGCTGGAGGCCATGTTTAAATTCTGCCTTTCCCCCTCCCTTCCTCTATTTCTTATTCTTTTTACTCTGTTAACTCTGTTCTTGTGTCCCGCTGCACCTCGAGCGACATCATTGCAATCAATACTGAGGTACACTTTCACAGCACATCTTCACTTCAACAGATTAATGGATCTGTGTCTGTGTGGATTCTTTTTTTATTTTTTGTGCGCCAGCAGAAATGATGTGGTGTTTCCATTATGCTATACATGTCTTTGTCCAGCTACTATGGCCCGTGGCATTATTTGCTTCATGGTCCGTCAAAGTCACGGGGTCAAAACTCACAGCTCCCAGCTTCGGGCTAGACGTAAAGATTTGCAGCATGGCACACTTTCCTTCCATCTCCAAACTCAGTTGAGCAGACCCAGGGCACTGTATCAGTGTTCATCACAAGATGTCCATCATCATGATTTTTTCCCACTGTATCTCTTTTCTTGACAACCTTTGCCTGTTATTGTCCCGCGTTGTTCATGAGATCTCTAGTTTGGTCCCTCCACTGGCCTGAAACTGAATCCCACGGGAGGGTTTTCCTCCCTTTTCTGTCCTGTACTTTTTGCTTTTTAAAGTCCACATTGACTGAATTAATAAAAACACAGAAATACATCCGATTCATCCTATACATCCTATTCCAATAATTCACCAAGACTGATGATGCTTCCTCTTGGTACGGTCCAATCCACAGAACAGTTATTCTGTCTTTATTCTTTAGTGCAGCATCCCTGCACTCTGTGTGATATCCAACAACTTTTTCTGACTATGGCTGGAAGCAACATTTTGGTCTTCAGGCTCATAGACTGACAGATAAATCCGACTGTTGTAGCAATATCCTCAATGAAGCTGTTAAATACGCATCTAAAAAAAAAAATCTACAAAACACTGTCGCTACAGACAGGTAAAACAAGCTATGCTGAGCTTTCATAAACAAAAAATTATCTTAAATTCCTGCATTATATTAAACATTAATGACTAAATAAGCAACAATCGCTGTACAAGTTAGGTACAAAACCATTGTTAGTCATTACTTTTTGCTTAGACTCAAAAAATGATCAGCTACATCAGGACTGTGTGGCTGTAGTTTAATTACAGTTTTATGTGGCAGTGATTTGGCAACATAAGCAAGCAACCCACCAACTGTCATTAGGTTTTGATTCATATAGGGCTAAACCCTGACTCACAGGAAGAATGTGACATCACCTTTCTTCAAACTAACAACTGTCATACATTTTGTGGGGCCTATTATGCTCATTTCCAGTTTTATTCTGGGACTCCACTACAGTAGCTTTGCATGATTGACAGTTCAAAAAAGTCATTTATCTCAAACATCACTTGATTAAAACACACAAACTAGTTCTTACACAGAGTTCAGTTTTTACAACTTTTTTACATCTAGTAACTAGCAGGTGTAACTTTTGCATAGCTAACTAAACCAATAAAAGAACTGATGTTAGCTTACTTAAATTAGCTAGTTAATTTATGGCCCGTTTAGACTGTAGAACAGGTCATGGTTACTAATGTAACCTGAAACTTGCCTGTTAATAATGAGGTAGGAACTACAAATATTTTTAAGTACATTTAACAAAATATGAAAATACGTCAAAGTAAAAAATGTTATGTTAATAGCATTAGACTAAATCACCAAATAACATTTGTTAGGTTAGCATAATCAGATATTTCCATCTTAGTACTTAAATAGTTTCGAGAATTTACGCAAAATTTTGTTGTGTCCTAATTCCATACTACTTTTACTTTATTATTACTTTACTTTTTACTTTATATATTGTACAATATAAACCTGTAATCATCTTCACTGTTTTTGCAGTCAGTATACAAGAAATCAGTGTATGTTGAGATGTTACTGAAGCTTTTTCATCTCAACTCACAGTTATTTGGTCGATTTTGGATCACTACAGTGGTAGTGTGTAGAGTGAATCTGGAGCACAGCTTTAGTCATGGATGTAAGAATAGTTAGTACAACCCAGTCTCCCTTCTTAAATTGGCTAAAGGAATCTGGCAGGTGGTTGTTAACAAGCAAAAAGCAAAGACATCAGTTACCTTCAAGGTGACTTTGAGCAGGGCACTTAGCTTCTTACTTCTTCTATTGTATCTTGGCGGCCAACATTAGAGGATTTTGGTTTTACAGTCATAATATGTGAACCCTCCAAATGTAAAGCAGTTCACGGCTGACAAATTGTATGCATAACCTGTCCACAGCAAGATAAATAAAGGTAAAATAGAAAATAAAAATGTATCAGTAGGGCCCCTTTCACTCTTTACTTCACATACATACATTCAACACACAGTGCAGGAATCATAAAAGTGTACTCTATTTACCGTTCCTATGTTGACATTTGAGAGTTGACCTTTGAAATCAAACGGTCGCGTAGGCAGGGACCAGGGATGGCATTAATGAGGGAATTTGGCTCAGAGTGTCGATTTAAAAGTCCATTAACTTTGCAGAGCTCTCTGCATACCAACTCCGCTCTGTGTTTTTCCCCAGTCTACCACAGCTAATTGCTATTCTGGGTAGGGACCGCTATAAAAGTTCCCGTTTAGCCATGCACAAAGGTTCCTAGGTGCACCTTGTGGTGTATGAGACAATATAAGCCTTTCTACAAATAAATAAGATAAAGGGGGGAAACGGGTCTACAGGGAAAACTGATTCTGCATGCTGAGCAAAATAGTTAGTAACAGATGCTATCAAGAAGTAAATTCCTGATCCCCTCTGTGCAATTTCCATGTTTTGTCTCTTGAAATCGCAACAAATCATCAGCGGAGGGGGATGAAGGGGTGACAGAGAGAAATAAATCCACAAACAAAAATAATGATGGGGGCGATAAAGTACATTTTCTGCCGTTTGCTATGGGGGAAAGTTTAGATAATTCACTTGCAACTTCTTGCTTAGAGGAAAATAGATAACAGAGGGCTCCCCCTTTTCTCCTCTGTTTCTGGAGATATTTGGTGTTTTCTGTATTCTTTCTTTACTATGGCAAGATGCAACTCGACATATGCAACTAGCTGACGTTTAGATTTTGAAATCAAACAAATCTTAATCATAAAATATTTTCCAACAGCTAATGTGCTCATTGCAAATATTTCTACTCCCAACAATTACATCACCAGTACTGTACTTTGGACTTGTCCATCACGAAACAAAACGCATAATATATCCAATACTGTTAATCTAATAATATTAATAATAACTTGCATGTTTCTCATTCTCAAAGGAAATAGCTGTGTAATATAGTTATTGTAAAGGAACAGGTGATGGTGAGGAATCAGAAACCCAGTTACCCATAGTTTTCCTTAAAGTACACACTGATAGTTAGATTGGTTGCAGTAAAAATATGAATTGTGTAATGTTTGAGGGGGAGGCTGCTGTCCATGGTGCTGAAGACATTGGGACAGCAGCCTCCACTGAATATACTATACACTATGTGCAAGAGCGGCTGCTGTCCATGGTGCTGAAAAAAGCCTACCGTGTGCTATGACTGAGGATGTTCATTATTGTGTGTCTGCTTGTGTGAATTTACTGTTTCCTCAAGTGCTTGTTTGCTTTTTGTGTGTGTGTGTGTGTGTGTGTGTGTGTGTGTGTGTGTGTGTGTGTGTGTGTGTTTTCATGCTCATCTAAGACTCTTCCAGATCCTCCTGTCTTTGTGGGTGCCCCGAGGGCTCCCCTTCATTTCGCCTTCACTGAGGGGAAGCCATGTGTAAAGATGCAGCTCACCCGTTCCCCACAACAAAACACACAACACAAAGAGTAAACACTAGGTTCCACTGCCATGCACTCAGCCCTATTACATGTCAAACTGTGCCGCAATCGTGAAACACTCTTCAATAAAGATATGACACATGTTGTTTCAAGGAATTCATCGTGTCAGATAGGAGCCTTGCAACTCTGATTTTGTTTTTACTTGAGCAGAATGTCCTCAGGGAAACTACGATATCGTTCTTGAGCGAAAGACTTGAATAATGAACACCTGTATAATTAAAAAGAAAAGGAAAAATATGATTTTCATTTCTTAGAGTTCAGCCGTTTTCCTGGGAGTCAGCGCTGTTACCGACAGCAGTAAATTGCTCACACCAGGTAACCTTTTCTCCATATTCCGTCAATCTTTTGGTTATCTTTTCCATCGGCGGCAGATGTTTGAGAATCCACATGGATGCCTGAATGGCATACCCTGCTCACATTATTTGCCACAAAAACAAGCAAATTGAATCAACCACATCCAAACATCTTCGCAGTGCCCTGTGTGTGTTTTGGAACTGATAGGATTCGCGAGGGATAATAGAGACCTACAGGGGACTTTTGCGATGGAGAGGATGTGGGACAGAAAGAAAACAGCATACAAAAAGAAGGACTGAGCTGATCAACACGGGCCCACTATGTAGACTGAGGATGTCTCATAGTTTTTGCAGTGTCTGTGACTGTGAGCCAAGTCTGTAGCAGCAAAATGGCTGTATTTGCGTCTTTATTTTCTCCCAAATGGAGTTTGGTTTTACCATGTTAAAGCCTCTTCCTCCATTTTTCTCAATGTAGAACACTGACAGTGACAAGAGTGAAAAGTAATTAGGCTGTTGGAAGGGGTTTTTTGATAGTGGCGTTTCTTCCTTCCGAGCCCATCTGCTGCCATGAGCATAAGTTTCTTTCAGATGAATAAACCATTTGAACCAAAGTGAGTAGTGAATAAACATCTCTGACAAAGTCCTTCTTACTAAAAGATACAGCAAGCACTCTTAGAAGTGTTAGACTGGCTTTAGTAGAAAAGTTTAGAATTAAATAATATGGCACTGCACCTGCTGGTGTTTGTCTGCTCAGCCATCATGGAGGCCATGTATGTTGTACTACAGTGATTCCCAGCCAGGGGTACTTGTATCCTGGGGTATACTTCTGCAGGCATATGTGGAAAGATTGTCGAGTAGCTCAACTAATTAAAAAAAACGTAGAAAGTATGATTTGATTTGAAGGAGCTATTTTTAAGTTTTGCCGTTGCTACATAGCCAGAGTTAGCATAAACAGCTGTTTACGTACCAGTCTAGAAGAAACGTTGCTCTACTAAGTTAGCAAGCTAACCAGTTAGCCTCGGCCTGTCTCATCACTTTCCAATAGCAGCTCACTGTAGCCTCCAATCTGCCCTGAAGACTTAGCGCTGCTCAGAGGGTGTATTATAGCCTCTTGTCTTGTAAATGTCCCCTAAAAAAACATTGGTGCTGATCCGTAGCAAATTTATTGTTACAATAAGCATTGAATTACCAGCTACGATAGGCTTGTTGCACTTTACACACCTCCAACCAACCTGAGACCCGCTATGTTTAGCCAAAGGGACTACATACTAGTTAGCAAGTAAGGAGAGTAGTTGAAATAAAAGTAAATGATAAAGATTCAAAATAATTAGCTAAAGTGAAGAGTTTAAATTATTAACTGTGTTAAATATAATGGCTAAATAATTAGCTAAAATTAAAGTATAAAGAGTAGGACTAGTTAGCTAAAAGCAATATGTAAACAGTTGAAGTAGTTGGCTAGAAGTAATGTATAAACAATTGAAATAGCTAGCTACAAGTAGTGGATTAACACTTGAAGTGGTTAGCTAAAACTAATGGATAAACAGCTGACTGATAGCTTAAAGTAATGCATCAATGGCTGAAATACAAAGTCGACCAGACCTACATGAACAATGACAACTCAACTGTATGAAAAGATATTGTAACAATATTCACTTCCATGTAGTGTTGGTTAATATCCACTCTACCCATTTGGAACACGACGGGTGGTGTCAAAGAAGGGGTGCTTAACTTGAGCTCATCTGACAGGGATGGCTCTGCTCAACAGCACATTATCAGATGTTATGTTATCAAATATTGAAAATGCTCATTTAGTCCATTTATGCAGTTGACTTACTGCACCAGGCTATATATTTTCACTGGCTTCAAACCACATTCTTTAATTTGGACATCATGCTGTCTGGAGTATTGGATTCAAAGAGTGAAGGGGAAAGGGGGGGGGGGGGTTTGATGTGTGGGGGGTTCAGACAGAAATGGTAAGAGGTTTAGGAATAAATTGCAGCTACAGCGTTTGGGAGAAAAAGCAAGGGAAGGGAGAGAGACAGAGAAAGAGACTGAGTAATGGGGGGAAACCTGCCGATAACTGATAGAAACACGGTGAGGCCTCCGCTGTCATTGAGAGCCAATTTAAACCCCACACATCCATTAATCCCATTGCTGTGATAACTGAACCATAGCCCCCTCCCTCCATCCTTCTCCCCCTTGTGTCTCCCCACTCCTTTCCCCGTTTCTCTGTTGACGGATGGGATGCAACACGCAGTGAGCCAAGAGGGCCCTGATAACAAGGCTTTCATATCAAGTTGCTCCATTATTGAGATGCAGACGGGTATCAAGATCACTGGCTTTCTTGTCAGAGTTTGTCACTGTCTCAGATTCACGGCACGATGCTGAGAGGAGGGCAACGCAGGGATGAGAGGGTGGGATAAGAAGGCGAAGAGGGAGGGGAATAGTGGATGTATACTTAAGAGAAAACAAAGCAACTCAAGTGGTGCTGAGACAACATTTTGGGGCTCAAAAGATGATCTGGAGTGGAGAGAGGAAATAAAAAAAATGCTGAGGGTTTTTACAAAGTCTTGTTTGAGTCTCAGGTGAAGAGACATACAGCGTTTTATGTGCTCCTTCAGAGAGGTGGGTGGGTGGTAAGATCGGGTAGGGGATAAATATCATATTCGCTCATGAAATGAAAAATCTGTGGATTGAATTATTTATTCATGGTTTTCAGGGAGGAACAATAATAGACACGCGCATAGTACAGAAAAGAGAGTGAAAGGACTGAAGGCAAGGGGAGAATCTCTTGACAATAACGCAAGAAACCGACTCCATTTGTCATCTGTTGCGATGGAAATGATTTTACGCTGCTGACCTTTGTTTTACATGTCCCCTAAGTCAGTGTCAGAACATTTATCAATGTGAGCCAGGAGTCCGGGGCTAAAAATGGAGACATTCAAATGCAGAACTCGTCTCTCTAGAGGCGCTTGCATTTGCGCATGTTTAGAGTAGACGAACGCGCCAAAAGACGTCACTGTTACAGAGCGGTCGCCATGAAAATCATGTCTGAATTTCAAAGTCTTCCCTTTTGTAACTTTTCTGCCACCTCGCTCGCTTTGATGATCGCGGAGCATCACAAGAAAAGTGCAGATCATCTAGAAATGCATTGTGGATGTAATGGCGGCTTTGTTCCTTGAGAAGGCACATTTAAAGGGGATTAGCTGTGTGCAGACAGGATCCCCCTCCTACAACCCTTTGATGCCTAATGATGGGCGGGCGTTTGGATTGATCTGGCACTGTGTGGGCCAGATGAAAGGGGAGTTTTAGACAGGGATCTGCTGCTTTCCTCTAGAGGTCTCTCCTCTCTCCTCCACCCATCCATCCACGTCTCTGCTGTGGACCTACCTTTCACTCTTGATGTATAAATGTTGCACTGGTATTTATCCGCTCCCAGGCCCCTTACTTTATTGCTTTACCCCATCCATCATCTATCAACATGGCCATTCATTGACAAAAGCCACCTCTCTTGAGCTCCTGATTTGCTTCATACTCATTAACAGTGCCATTAAATTTAATTTCATCACAATTTGTTGACACAGTCTCTTGTTTATTGCTCGTTTCGCCTTCTAAACCTTCACCTTGCTCCTCTCTTCATCTCCCCTTCCCTTCCCTGCTCTTCCTCATTTGTTCTTCCAGCCTCATTTAAATAAAATATCCCCGGAATTTCCCTATTCAATTAACCGTTCAGGTCATGTGCAAGCTCTTGCTCCCCGTGCTTACTCGAGCCCTCTCCACTGTTCTCTTGATCATCCTCTCTCTGCAGGGAATTATATGCTTCTAATCCATCAATTAAGGATATCAGTGCATCGCTTCTCTGCCCCATTAGGGGCTGTGTCATCGTATGACTAAGTATATAACCCCTCTACTCGCCTCAGCCCGAACTAATATCAAATCCAATCTGCTCTTTTCGCACTCCGTCTTCAGCTTCACACCCTTTGCAAACCACGTGAGTCCTCATGGATCTGATATGCATGTAAAAGTTTACACCCTTGAGAACACTTTTCGAAACCCCAATTTTTAGATCTGCATGTGTTGAGGTGACTATTTTTCATAAAGCAGATTGAGAGAGAAATTACAATGAAGTATTCTCATTCGCAGTGTTTTGATGATGTACACGTACATCTTTTTTGGTTAATTAATTTACATCCTATCTCCCCTTTAAGCCTTCAAACTCTGACAAAGCTCCATGGTTGTCATCTAGATGAATAAGCACCCAGCTTTACTCATTCTTTAGTGAAGAGCAAAATAAATCACTCAGAACTTCATCTTGAAATTAATTACAAAACCCCAAAACACAACCAACCCAAACTAATAAGGCACTTTGTCCTTCCCGCTGAAAAAAAAATCAAGATAAAGGTTGAAAGTTTTGTGAAAGTGATAAGGTTTATCATTTTCTAATGTTAAGTGCTGTTCATTTGCTGAACAGATGCAGAGCTAGTGCAATTACCAATGCAGATGTGTGTTCTATATCCCTGATGAGTGCAGGATCACACAGTTGAAAATAATGAGGCCTTGTTTACCAGCGGTTACAGGCAAAAAGGCTTTGATTCCAGCAAAAGTTGGCCTCTCTGAGTTTACATGCCACAGCCAAAGGTGAAACACTATAGATGGCTTTGTTAAATATTGCAGAAAACAACTACACATCACTCTCAGGCTGAGGAAGAAGGAGCGATTCATTTGATTGAACAATCTATTTGTTGTGTTATGGTTGTAGAAGATTAATGTGCTGCTGAGGTGGATTTTTTTTTTTTTTTGATCGAATTTAGTGCAATCTACTACTAGAGCGTCACTGCACGCCCACTCATAACACACAAACAAATCACCCATTCAGCTGCCTGCCGTCAAAAAACCTTAAATATATAAACTTACCTGGGGGAACGAAGCGTAAGGTGTTCCTTTCGCTCCTGAGAAACGGCCATCGATATTTCACAGCCTTAGTCCAGCCCTTAGGTGAGGATGCCAGCCTGGCAGACTGTGTCCTAATTGAAAAAGAAGGGGCTACACTGATTGTGCAAGGCCATCCCTTTGAAGGTGGCCTCCTCCATTTTAAATGTTTAAGTAGCGCCTGTCTGAGTCCTTCCGCCTCCGAAGTCGCTGCCGCATCCCAATGAGAGCAGAAATACTTTGCTAGCTACTCAGAGAGGGCTCTGCTTTGTGGCATCAGCAGGATGAAACAACTTAATTCACAGCTTCTTTTTTTTTTTTATTCAGAAAGGCAAGCACGTCTGTAATGAAATAAATAATTCATAATTCATACTGTTGGAGCATACCATCTATGGGGACAGATTAAGTTAATGACACGTAGGCGATGGGTGATTGTAAAATGGGGGATAGGGGTGGGGTTGCACTTCCTTCCTGGCAGCGAGGCGTAGCAGTACAGCACCTCTGGGTAAAATCCACAGAATTAGCACAAAGAATGAGAGAATAGCAATCAGAGAAAAAAAAGTATCACAAAGGGTATGTGGTATAGAAGGATGAAGAGCAAATAATATATCACGTTAGAGATCGGGGGTTATTGCTTCCTACACATGAACAGTACATTTTTTCAACTTGTGAAAAATTCAATTGGGATAATCAGATTCACATGACCCAGAGTGCATTGAAGTGTGTGAAGTTGGTGTGTCGCTGTCGGCTTGGTGACATAGGGCCTACTTTCAGGTCTAATTGGAGATCTACTCTGGCGGGTGAGATACACTAGCAAGCCAGGAACATACCTGTCACTTAGCAATAGTTAGCTCAGTCGCGAACAGAGCATGAAAGTCACAATAGTATTCAAGAGCCATTCTGTATTTGCACCACTGACTTTTGTATTTGTGAATGTTGAAACTAAGCTAATACGCTACAATAGCTTCCTTCAATTTGGGCTCACTAGCTCTCTGCTCTGTCAAAGTGCTGGTTAGATGGTTTGCTATCGGTCAGTGGTGCTAATGTGAGTGTCACGGTTCACCACAGCTGAACTTAATTGGACATATTTGCACAGATTTAGTGAATTCACTGGTCACAGCGATTCTGTTGAAATCAATTGATTTTGTTTGAAAATTTCACAATTTCAAAATGCTTGGTGACTTTCTCTCAACAGGTACAATAAATCTGAGAAAGTTACAAGGGAATTGTAATAAGGGTTAACAAGTGGATGCTGCTTTATTTTAAGCTATAGTGTGTGTGTGTGTGGTTCTTGTTTGATAAACGCCAATTATTTCATGCTCAGTTATTGATGCCGTATTCCTTTACCTTTCAACTAAGCATCTTTGAAACCACACACAGACACACACAGACACACACACACTCTGGACTGAATGGTTTCTACCACTCCCGCTTTAAGCAACTCCATCTTCTCTGCTCATGCTCCTGTTCCTGCATAGCAGAGCTGTATAAAGATCTGCTGACAATGTGCCAGCTACCCCTCCGAGACCAAACCGTAGAACTGGGAACGCTCTATCTCCTTTCTATTTCCCCTCGCTCTCTCAGTCTCTTTCTTTCCCCTTCCTCGCCAGCTGCTTTTTCGGCTGCCATCCTTCTGCTTTACATTGTCCTCCACTTTTCCCCTTCACTCCAACTCTCCATCCTAAGATTTCATTCCTGCTTTCAGTTTTCATTTCTCTCCCACTCATCCTTGCCTTGCAGAGATTTGTGTCGATAAGGGCAGGGGAACGGAGAAAGGGAGCATTTGTTGCGAGGGGAGTTGAGGAATTGAGCTGAAGAACATTTAGTGCTGATAAAGAAGAAGCAAGTTGAGTGAAGTATCTGGGAAGAGGAGAAACAGGCAGGTGAGAGAGGTGTGTGCTTTTTTTTTTCTCCCCTTCCTCAGCAGAGGTAACAGGCTGAGTTGCCAGAGCCATAGAGAGTGTAGTCTTTAGAGGCTCTTTTTGAAGTTGAGCCTGAGGATTACCATGGTTGCTTCCTCAGCAGTGGCAAACCTGTGTCTGATTCCTGAGACGGGGTGGGGGGGCAGAGAGAGGAGGAGGCAGGGTGCTGAGAGAAGGGGAGAGGGGTAAAGTTAAAGCCCTCGGGAGATGGCGAACACATGCAGCCAGAGCAACCAGTGCGCGATGACAAAAGGAGAAAGATACAGAGAAAAGAAGGTGGGTGTGTGTGCGTGTGTGAATTGTGCTGACGAATGCTCATGAGGCTCCTGCGAAGAGAAGATTCATGAGTCACTCATTAGTCACAAGCTTGTTCATTATTCAACGACATTTCCCGGCGACTCCAGGTGAGCAAGTTCCTATCCAGGGCTCCTTTATAAGCATCATGCCTTCCCATCGTGACCTTTCAGCGTAAGATCACTTGGCATGACGAAGATTAAGAAATAGTACCGACCAGGTTCTGAATCTTTTAAACCTTATTTACACCTGGTATTGACATGCAATCCCTCATCATCAAAGGTCTTTGCTTGTTTCTACAAGCATTCATATGCTGTCAAATGTGCCCAAGTTCTTATCAGATGCCTGCCTATAGAAATCATCCATATAGAGCTTGTAGGCCTAACGTGGTGTTAAAGAAAGCAATGCTGCTGTGTGGGCTTATTTGACATAGCAGGAAAAGGTGGAGTTCGGAGACCTTTCAAGTTGTTTGGCGCCAGCACTGTACAGATTGCATTTGTACATCCGTACCACATTTACATGCGTTTATTATAATCTGTATATGGACGTCCTATCTGGATAAGGAGGAACGCATGTAAATGCAAGGTGTAAAGGCGCATTGGGATCGGATTGGCTCACATTCTGATCGGATCTCAGGCAGGTAAATGCGATTCACACATCGTGGAAAGTTGAACGATCGTCCATACTTCTTACTTGCTTCTTCCTGCTAGCTTAAGTTAGACTGACAACACCTACAAGTAGCAGGATTGACTAGCAAGCTTTTGCTCACACCCATCCATAGCATTGCTTCACTTGACATGGCATGCTTCATGTGTGCTAGCCATTAGCCAGCGTTATCTAGATTGAGGTAATGAGAACACGTATTAATACCAGGTGTAAATGCATAGGCCTGTGGATCGGATGTTATTATCCAGATAATGTATCCAGATATAGATCAGAGGTTAATACCAGGTGTAAATGAGGCTAACTTTCGATCACATTCTACCAATTCCAGGTGGAATGTGTTTTTCATACATTTACACCTTTCATTGACATGTTTTTCTTTGTTCAAATTATGCAGATACAGATTGCATACTAATACCAAGTGTTTTAGTCAAGCTCTATGCAAGAAAGGGTTATGAAAAGTTAGTTTAAAACTTCATTTTACATCCATCAGCAGTATCCATCACTGGCGCAGGTGGAGAATCGAGGGCTAAGGGGAGATAGAGATAAACAGAGAGCGTGTCTGTTGTCTGACAGAAAGACAGAGGGAAGGGTGGAGGAGGAAGGGGTTCCTGAGATGGATTGAAATCATCCATATGCCGCTCGCCCCTGCGTCCACGGGCATGACACAAAACAAAGCATAATGGGCTGGAGGAGGCCATGTGTGACAGGGTATAGAGAAGCCACAGGGAAGGGGCAATGGAGGGAAGATGGTGGATGGATAGAATAGTTATAACTCAGGAGGAGACGAGGGGGCGTCTGGAAAAAGAGACGGAAGAGTTTTTGAATATTGTACTCCTGCCTGATAACATCAGCTGACATTATTAGTAGACGTCTGTTCATATCTGTTCCGTCACCGTAATTTACATTCCTCACCGCGCTGGCAACATGGCAGCAGGGCTAATGAATTCAACTGCGAATGAAAGAGTGAGAGGTGGAGTGAGGGAAACTGAGAGAGGGAGAGTCATCCTGCGAGAACAGCACAACGCATACTGAAGCAACTCCTCCAGCCGCTGACTTGGAAATGAGTCACAGTACTCTGCTCGACTAATAAAATCTACAGCAAGTGTTATACTGTTTCCCCTTGTTTAACACCAAGGCAGAATGTGTTGGGTCATAACAACGAGGTGGTAAAGATGTTTTAAATATACTGCCTTTGTGGATATCACAGGTGCATTCATACGCCACCAGAGGGGGGTAATGATACATTAAAGAGGCAGAGGCTGCTTTACAGCTGCCTCATCCCAGAAAGACCTCATAGGAAAGCATTTTTGGAATTAAGTGAAAAATAAACATGTGCCCTTTGTGTTCTTCAAGCCTTTGCACTTGTGACTTTTAAGGTTGTATTTAGTGGTGTTTATTAGACTTGTTTGTTTTGCTTGTGTTTGCCGCTCCTTTGACTTTGAGCGCCAACAAGAGGGTTTATTAGTCATTAAGCCAGCCAGATATCAAGGGAAGGAGGAGCATTTTCCCAACTTAAAGCTTTTCAGAGACGAGGTGGAGTCGGGATAATCCAGTCAAAAACACGCCTCATACAGGGGCTGCGCCGAGCCCTCATACTGACTTTCCCCTCAGAAGGCTATGTGTGCAGCGTGCTTGTGTGAATAGGTGTGTGTGTTTGTGTGTGTGCGTGTGTGTGTGCGCGCGCGGAAGGGTTCTTAGTGTATTTGCAGAGCGACTGGAGTGCATAACACCGACAACATACCAGACAGCTTTGAGCAAAGCAGCGCTGACATGCAGGATTATGTGCTGCTCAAGCTCACGCTGCATCCATAAACACATCAACACTGAGCTGGGGACACTTCAACTACAACATTTGCAACAGTTTCAATGTTACTCAGGAAATATGTCAATTCTCCATATATTGAAGTAGGATTATGTTATATTTTAAAATGTGTCCAGCAGACATTTAGTCTGTCTCTGTACTCTCTCTGCATGCACGACTTCTTTAGTGATAAAACAGGCTGATAGAGAGCCACAGGGAAAAAGCGCAGACCTGGGGTTGCCAAACTTTTTCACGTCAAGGACTAATTTATGTTATTCACCCTCTTTTTTTTTCACTACTCGGACTGCATTTACCATGATGAAAAAAAAAGGGTTGTTTCCATAACAACCAGAGGCTACTATCTGCACAATGTACTTATGTCCGACACAACTGATACTTAAGTCAAAGACTCCCGCAACACAGCCAAGGTGTTTCCATACTGACTCTTAATGACCACATAAACACACCCCCCCAACTCCCCCCACCTTATCTCTGTCAATGCTCACTTAAAGGAGAAGCCTGACACATTTCTATATTTTTCCTATTGTCAACAAATTCCATGAAAAGACCATGAGCCAAAAAAACTTTTTGCAAACGTTACTCAACAGAAGTGAATTAGGGGGACTATTTTTTAGCAGAGGATTAATACACATTCATTTTTCTTTTTAAGTATTTCCGGCAGCAGTACAGTGTATGTGGGATTTAATTAAAACAAACTACAGTGCCCACGTTCATTAAAATAAATGAACCCAGTACAACAGTGTGACTCATAGATGTGCCTTTAATAGTTTTTGGACAGTAATGTCTCAGTGGAATGAGTTTTTGGTCGTAGGCAGCACTTGTTAGTAGGCTTGGTTTATTGTTGTTTTAGTATTTATAATAATGTCAGGCAATGTTCTATGTTATAGAATAACCTGGGAATAATCTTTATGTAATTTTCTGTCACAATGAATAAAACAGAACTAATAATTCGCTTTTTTATTGTTAAACCTTTGTATCCCCGGAGCGCAGCTAAGGAACCACTTAGCGTGCCCAGGATGCTTCTTGTAATACAAATCGTAGCTATGGAGCAAACTAATTTATTCAAGATGACAGTGATACAGAGGACATGAAAGAGACATTAACTCACTCATGAGGAAATATGAGCGCCATGTGGACAAAAAAAGCATCCGTTTCGTGAACGCAGAAGTGGCACTATACATACAAGAGGCAGCCATTCAGAGGATCCTCAGTCTAATTATTTGCTGCATGTAGCACAGCACACTGAATGTGGGATCCATTTTTTCAAATAAAATATATGGCACACTGCAAGTAGACTTACTAAAACAACTACACAAAACATTTTCATTGTATCCATTAAGCATCGACAAAAGAGATAAACATGCTATTTGACATGGCGACCAGGCGACATGTTGTTATTTTGAAAATGCTAATTATTCATGCTATCACTGCTAATCGTTCCACTTTCCTGTTGCACTTCTGCAAAGGAGAGATCATAAGTCACAAAAGAAAAAAAAAAGAAAAAAGTTGCGCGTGAGAATACTGGAATTCGTTTCTATTTTTGAGCCAGTGGAACACACAGTGCTGATGAACCCTTGCCTGCACACACACACACACACACTCACGCACACACACTTACCTGCCTGCTGAAAGAGACAGAAAACCCAGCGCCTCAAAAAGAAAAAAAATCCTGTATTCTGTGAAATAAATTAGGTCTGTGATATGTGTCACAAGGGTGAATCGTACATAGTTGATGGTTCTGTGATTAGCCTACCAGGTGCATGTTACATGATGAAGATAATAGTGGTGAGTTAATTAGCATTAGCATACAGTACATCTCGATCATGTAGGAGTGTTGTTTTTATTCCTCCTGTCTGGAGCAGGGGGAGGAGGAGGAACCTGGTGTGTAGCCGTAGGATATGAGGTAATTAACTTATCTAACAGAGACATGTTCTTGAGGCGCCTCTTCCACGGAAAATTGGCTTAGATATTCTTAATACACCCCATATAGGCAACTGGAGCAGTTTGAAATAATACCGCTGTAATGGGGGCAATATAAGTGTGTATGACTAAAATAGACATTCATTAACTAGTGGTATCTCTGCGAGGATATATGCAATGGGACGAAAAAAGGGGGTGGGCAGCTGTCAGAGAATACAACATTATAAAATATGTGGGGTATTTGTTAATTAAATGAAGCCTTTTTTGCATTTTCTCCAAAACAGAGTAGTGTGCAGAGGGCTAAGGGTAGTGACAGCAGCAACAGCAAAAAGCATTTAAGTTAATATGCTCACTCTGCTACAGCGGCTGCAGTTCTGCATCAAATCCACATCAGTGCACTCCACAACTACTGTGGGAGGTTGTAAACAGTGAACCCGGTCCATGGGGGGTGGGGAGGGGTGGGGGTACCAGAGTATGATGAATGTATTGGCACAGCTGACTCTGTGTTGCTCTTGTTCTCTCCAGTCATTCGGAACATCAAGCGCTCGCCGGCGTTCCCTATGACTTTGCTCCAGCGGATGTAGGTGTACGCCGCCGGCGAGTTTCAGCCACCTAAGGAATTCCCAACAGAAGGGCCGGGGCCGTTCGGCAGCTCGGATTCCCTTTAGGTTTGTCTCCTCTCTGGCTTTGATGTCTGTGAATGAAAAAGTAGCACATAAAGATTTATTAAGCACCCGAGCCAAAAATATTCCAGTTATTTTGGCCTGTTGTCCAGAGACGCCCACACAAATCTCACAGGTTTGAGACCTGCCACAGAATTTTGTTTTCTCTAAGCGTCCTTGAACAAAACGGTGAACCTGCATGTTTTCTCTCGCTGTAAGCAGGCTGTCAGGTAATTACCTTTTACTTTACCTTGACCTTTCCTTTGAGATACTGTCTGTCTGCTAAAGAAAAGGCTAGCGTAGCTTAGCTTAGCACAAAGACTAGAAACAGGAAAACAGCTGGCTTGGGTCTCTCTTAAAGTATCAAAACCCACCCACTAGCACCTCTAAAGTTCTCTAACTTAACTGATCACTTGCAAAATGCGGGCAGGTTCCAGAGTGGTATTGATCTTCTCTTCTAACTATCATATAACATGTGATACTTGTAGCTAAGTAAAGAACCTACATACTACACTCCCTCCACCACTGTAAATAGCTCAGATACAAATGCATTTTCATAGGGTTCAGCACATCCAGTGACCGATTTGTCACACTTAACAGTTAACAGTTACGCAACAAGTGATTTAAAAGAGTGAATAATCACAAAGAGCTCAGGTAAAACTGCAGTGCTAAAGGGCATCCAGCTGCCTTTTGTGAGATGTTTTGTTGTCCCAATTCTCTCATTTGTGTCTCTTTGATGGAGTCGCAGCACCGAAATGCCCCGAGGCTAAGATAAGATTGAGGCTAACGTAAGATTGAGGAGACTCATTCCCGTAATTGTAATTAACTGTTGCTGTTTTTTTGTTTTTTTTCCCTCACTCTTTAGAAAATATTAAGAGCTTGAAAGGCTTTTTAATCCTTCACACCTCCTACCAGATGTAGCTGCTGTGGACCGAAGGTAACCAGGGTCTTTCAGGTGATATTTCCAAACAAATAAAAGGTAAGACGGGGTTGAGAGCCGCAGCTGTGCAGCACAGTACGTGCTTACCTGTCCTCAGCTGTCATCTATAATCAGACTCCGCTGTGTTGTTATAATGGACCTGATATACCGGTGCTCTTACAGTGTTTGGCAGCTTGTCTCATGTTACAGACAGGCAGTGTAGGAGGCGGATGGACACCCATGCTGCTTTGCAATCTGAGCAGGATTTCCATCTGACCGCCCATGTTAACCCTGGATTACTCGACATCTTCTCGGTCATGTTCAGATTTTCAAGACACACCGCACCACCGGGCCACTTCTGCCTCGCTTTTGGAGAGAAGTGAGGCAGAATAATCCATATCGCTGCAGTGAAGTAAGGACAACTTGGTCGACAGAACTTGTTTGCAGGAGCTTCTATCAGGATAAAAATTATTTTAAATTTGTCATTGTCAGATATATGAATGTCACATCCTGTGTGCATCTGTATTGCTCTCAGCAAGACAACTGAAGTTACAAGAGACATCAAATACTTGCAGTCTAGTCTGGCTTTTCAAAGGCAAGTGCTGATTCAAGGATGGCACAGATATTACAATGGTAAGCTCATTTATTGCAATATGGATATTATTTAAAATGCTCAGGCAGTATAATTCTATGAGCAGAGCAATGACTAGGCCTGTACAGTGTTTATGTGCATAGAGACAAGGAGTGTGTTCCTTGGCAATGCCAACAGGCTGTTTGATGTTATTTGTCTGCCTAAAGCTACAGCAATAACAGTTAAGTATCATTTTGTTCTCTTGTTTATTTGAAATAAAAACAACATATCTGCCAATTCACTATTCATTTGGAATAACCTAATGCTCAGTTTCACCAAATGCCAAGGACAGATCTACATCCCACACTAAACAATCTTGAATTTTTGCCTTACATATAAATATTCAGTTTTTACTCCCATAAAAGGCTTTGAATTTTTTTTGTAAAAAATTGTTTTAATTAAAATGGCGGTTGTGAGTATATTCCACAATAAAATCCTAGGAAGCAAAATAAATCCAATCTATACATGAGCCACATGCTTGTTTTCTTCTGGCCCAGTATACGCCCAGTTCCACGGCCCGAATCTGGCACATATACTGCATGATTGTCAGATGCTACTTCCACATCTGGACCTATTCTGGCACCGCACACACAGATAGTCTTGTGACTGTCAGTCAATTTCGAAGGATAACAGCTGCAATCTGCCCAGATGTGGAAGTGTATGGGCCAAGCTTTGGCCGAGGACCCAGGCATATGTCAAGCCAGAAGAAACTTGGAAGGAAAATGAAAGATTAAAGGTAAACTAACAGCAGGGATTTGTTAAGTGTTGATGATGAAGCTAATGCTATCACAGCAATACTATAACAAACATATGAGGCTATATAAGGCTTCATTTATTTTTTAGATCAGTTATACTTAATTTTTTATACTTAATTTTCTTTTTCACTGAGCTATCAGTAGCATAATGTCTGTCCTGCTATCATTATTTTCAGTTAGCACTAAAGCTAATATAGCAGCTGTAAGCAGATACTTTTTTTCACCTTTATAAAAAGAGTATGCCAATTTAAAGATTGTCATTACTGTAAGTTCACTTGCACCAACCTATACAGCTGTGACAGTCTCATCCACACTTGCATTTTTCTGTTCCAATTTCTCATGGATTTAGCTAGGTTTGCTAGCTAGCCACTGTATGTTAGAAAACGGTGTAGCTTTTCTTAATCCTGTTAATTAGAGCTGTGGTTGGTGTAATGTTTCACCAACAGAGGAAGAAGCCACCAAAGAGCACAACACCAGAGATATGGGTGGTGATCCTGTGGTTTGGTCTGGACCCAGGCTATTGTTTTCTACCACATGGGGATCAAAAATTGTGACATTTGTTGTATGTAAAGAAGTTACTGTTGCATATTTGTGTTATGCTGCATACTTTCCAACCAGAGTGGAAGCTACAGTATGTGGTGTATACCATGGCTTACGAGCCAGGTTCTGTACCCTGAGCTGGCAGCAGAAAGGATTAAGTATCCATCCAGGACTTTGCTTGCATTTTTTTCTCATGGTGTCTGCTAACCTTTCTGGATCTCAAACCCTACAAATCCATTAATATGGAGTCTTCTTGCCATTATGCCCATCCCTGTGGCCTCTCCTGGGGGCTTACATCATCATCTGTGGCTGCCAAATTAGATACCACCTGAAGAGGAACATGGCATCCATTTTCTGGCTGTTTTTCTAGGGTGATATGTAAAAACATAGTTAAAACTTGGTAGCAGCCCAACACTCTGTTGCTCTGTATATTTAAGATTTGCAGTAGCAAAGACATATTATCTGCCTAAGCAGTTTCTTTGCATCCCCTGAAGTAGTCTTTAAATTTAAACATGAAGGATGTATAGTTCTTATCATTCTGCTCATTTGGGTGCAGGGTTCATCTGTCATAAGCTGTTACTTGCTCCTGGCCATCCTTCACATACAAAAACCATCCAAACTAACATCAATATACAACGTTTACTGAAGTTTTACTGAAGTTCTTAAGGCAGTGCTGAACATGTAGTGGAGTAAAAAAGGAATACCTGAAAGTCTAAGGTAAGAAGGTAAACTACAACAAAAGCACACTTTGGGATGACTGAATTTAGCTATTTAGCTTTCCTTATTTCTCAGGCTTTTAATAAACACCTCACTGTTATCCTCCATGTAGCATATAGGGACTGGTCTTCAGTCTCCACACTTGGTCATTCCATCCACATGATCTACAGTAACAAGACTTTGGGGTTAAAAAAGCCTGGCTTTGATACTGCTGGAGGTGATCCTGTCAAAATTACCTAGTCTATTCACACTGGAGGCAGTCAGCCTGTCCCTGATTGTCCCAGCACAGATGGAGCCAGGGTGTCAGTAGCAGGTCTGCTCAGCAGCTAGGCAAGGCTAGCCAGTTGTATGTTTCCCCTTTTTAATCCCTGCTGCAAGGCTCACTCGAGTACTGTGGCCAACTTTATTAGATCTTTGCATTTCTGGCCTTTCCTCTAGGACAGTGTCAACAGGGGGTGCAGTGGTGACTTGGCGAAACTGGTCCTTGAAGTCCATCCTTTTCTTTCCAGTTGTTCCCTGGCCTGCTTTACTCACTGATAAAGGTCAGATAAAGGTCAGGCTGGGGATTCTACACGCCTGCTTTTGCAGCTTTTTCTTCAAAGTGCTGGATTGCAATAAGGTAATCTGGCCTCACTCTCACACTCTCATGCCAATCTGACCTGCCTTGCTTGGCTTCTGGTCATCTCAGGATTCACTGACACCAAAGGGCTGAGTCTCCCAACATCTACTCCAGAGTAATGGTGAAAAATACAATGATTAGCTACACACTCTTGCTTTTCCTGTGCAGAACATCTATAAAATCAAGTAATTCTTCTTGCAAGACTCTGGGAACTTTCCACAAACCTTTGCCTCTCTTTACCTGTCTCATTTACCGTTTAAAGTGAAGAGTTAAAAGAGGTGACATGGAGTACAGTTTCCACATCTGAGAAATTGATAAATGCTGTTTAATGATGAAATAAATCTTGACAATAACACAACATACTTCAGATTGTATAACATTATTCCATTATTTGATTAAATGAGTAACTAATGTCAGTTAGGTGAGCATAGGTGGATATTTTCCTCTCATTATAAACTATATGAGTAGTACTAACTCTAAACCACTCTCAAAAGACCAGTTATTTCCTCATTGATGCAGACATGAATAATAAAAAGTAACACCTGCATTTACAAAGGACACATCTTTTACGCCTGTAAAACTGTAATTTTTGAAAAGCTATGCTAGCTTGTGATGCTACGCCAACTTTCAGTTAATTACTTAATTGCTATTGATTTGATGGTTCATAGCAACCGATTTACCAATTTTTAAGACACTTCTTAAGTTTGAATCATACAACCTGAATTCGTAAATCAATAGACTAAAACTAGCAAGTAGTTCATAGAATTTAGAAAGGACTTTATATTCAAACTTAGTTATGGGTTTATGATGATCTGGTGCAACCCAAACCTGAAGTACAACAACCATTATGAGTAGCAAGCTCAAAGTTTATGGATATATCACATGAGCTTATTATGAACAGCTGACCAGAACAAAAATCCAACAAAATAAGCTCGAACTTTGAGAAAAACTCACAAGACAAGATTTTAATGTCATAACATCATAACAGAGATAACATTCAAGAAGTTTTATTTCAGAGAAATGTCATTATTACCATGAAAATATGAGTAACTTTAAAACTCAGCGCTTGCAATAGTTTCAAATGAATTGTGCTCTGCTGTGTTGCCCCAAGGAGCAGCTTAATTAACAAAAAAGAATGGCAATTATTACTTTATGCAGTTGTTAATTGCGGTTTGTCTGAGAGGAGAATATGAAATGCCATGAAAATTAGAGTATTAGGGAACTATTAACTTTATTGACTTTATGTTAGGTCATTCCAACTAGGAAATTTGTAATTCTTCACAAATAAATAGAATTTTATCATCTGGGTGTCACAAAAGAAGTGCTCACACTGTCCATGTAACAAATAAACATGTCAAATAATTTTCACCCTAAATGAAATTGAGACACTTCATTAAGTCTTTTATAAATTCAGATTAAATTTCTCTGTAACATTAAATTAATGAAGCACACAACCAAAGATAATTGAAAGCTATGCAGATCAAACTAATATACATGTAAGTAATTAAATTGATAAAGAAAATTAATTAACCATCATTACTAATAATATATTCATGCATTGGTTTGTCTTAAAATATAGATACAGCAGAATGCATCTCTATCCCACCATGTGCTAAATACACAGATGTGAGAAATATTACCAGAATGAGCTATTAATTCTCCACATAGTGATGTTTTTCTTGTCATTCCTAATAAATTGCTAATAGAAATTGATTAAAGGTACAACCATACAAGCATGAACGCAGTATGCAATATAGTATGTGATATAGGACATACCGGGTGTTCTTGCAAAGCCTAATGTCACTGCAGTGGGGGATATTTCTCCCACTGTCTAACCTTTTCCAGCAGCTGAACAGCCTTTAAAGTTTGGTGCAGATCTTTTTTAATTTGAATTAACTTCTAAAGGAAGAAGTGGTACAACCATCAACAACCCACACACACACACACACACACACATACACACAGGCGCACACACAGCAGTTGTGGTGGAATTGCAAATGTATTTTAATGATCTGTGGACTAAGTACCAGCAGGGGGTAGAGCAGAAGGACTAAAGTTAAAGAACTAAATGTGTTGGGTTAGTCATTAAAAGTAACAGTGGATTCAGATAGTTTTTGTCCTACTTGGAAATATTGAACACTTGCAATTGCCCATGTACTTTGAATTAATATGTCATGGTGAAAATTGTAATTACAGACATTGGTTGAATGACTAATGATTCACTGAGAAAGTTGCAATTTAAGTATAATTTAAAAAAAACAAAAAAACAATCATGTTACATTAAAGGTTCATGGTTTTGGTTAAAGCACTGTTAAACTAGCTGTTTAAAAGAGACATTTGATTTAAAGCTGCACCTATCAGTATTTTTATATAACACAATTACTAAAATTACTATGTATAATGTGAAAGATAATCATATAAAAGTTATTATTATCAGACTCTGCAGTTCACCACTAAGCTATGGAGCATTTTTATAAACCCACTCTGCCGTACCACTACAAACAAAGTTAGCACTTAGCTGGTTAATGTGGAAGTAGTAATAAGCAGCTAAAGAGACACATATTTTTTCAGGATTCATTGTAGGCCAAACAGCATAGAGTGATTATATTGGACTTCAAAGCTCATCAGCGGGCCATAGACATGTCTCTGCATCAACGCTAATGTTGCTACATGTCTGTGGGATGTGTAAATAGAGAACTGTTGGCTAACATTTTGGCCACATTAACTTAATAAGGCCAAATTTTGTCAAACGTGTATATGTTTTTGCCAACATTAATTTTATATGATGAGTACTGTATATTACAATCCATATATGTTGTCAAATAACACAAATCCTAAAAGAATCCTTAGACTCACCCCAAAACCTTTCCCCAGACAGCTGATTTCTTGTCCCTGTCTTGCAAGAAGTATCTAGGTTCAGCCCCCAGTCATGCTGACACTGACGTGTACACTGTACGCTCTCATCATGTTTCAGTATGTTTTTTCCAGATTCATCTTATATTCCAAGGACATGCATCTCTGCCATGTCCAAGTATATTTTCTTCCCACTGCAGTGACCCTGGACCCCGACAAGGTATAGAAAGATGTGGATGAGGATATACAGTATATTTATGAATCGACAGGGAAATAATGATTACTCTCTTGGACCTTGTTGCTGGTGGCAGTCTTACTACACCTATGGCTCTAGATTTGCTGTGTATATCACATAAATATATTTACATATAGTAATGTCATTGATGTTGAATCTATATAGAGTTGTTGCTTTGTCATGCAAGTTTTTGTGTACTTGTTTTGGTGATATTACCAATGCCAAAGATATGTATTTAACATTTCCTCCTCTCATAAACAATTTAGCTTACTTACTTACCATGTACCAACCTTAATATCTCATTTTGGATGCTGCAGGTATTCCTTTCAGAATTCCAGCTTCCACTGCCAGGTTTTAGTTGGAAACATCAGCATTATGATTGCTAATTCAGACTGCAGCAGATTCTTGAATACAGTTTCTACAACAGTTGTTGTTTTTGTCTATAGTGGGTTTTTCCTCACAACTGTTGTCGAAATTAGTGACCATATACACACCATCTGTTCTGGCCTCTTTCCTTTGACCATTTTGTTATTCTTAAACCTGCCAGAAGGTTGGGATTGATGTCTGATAGAAACCCCAGCCTTATAATAAGTGTTAACAGTACTGCTGTAATGATACTGTGACATTATGATACATTGTGACCATTACTTTCCCACTCACTGTCTGAGTTATGAGGCTAATTAATCTAATTGTTTTCGAGGAAAATTGAGTCTGAAATGGAATTTCGGCTTCGGCGTCTCAAATGACACACTTGTTTACTCCTTCACTTCTGAGCCAGAGTCACTGCCACTATGGGCGACTGCAACTGTGGCTCTTTCATGATAAGCACAGTAATTGTGGATAAAAGGTGCACACCACCTTTCATCTTACCCAACGCAACTTTTACTGCACCACCCTTTTCTCCCCATGTCAATGCCTAATGGCTTTGCAATTGGCTTTTAAAAGCTGGCATGTTTTGGCCTTTACCCCCCCACCAAACTCTTATTTTTTGTGTGCTTTCTCTTTGCACAACATTGTATTTCTCTGTACTCTTTCTGTCACAGCACTTTGCTCAGAGAACACAATTAAATTTGTTTGACTTGACCGGTAAATAGTGAAATGGCCCACTCAATTCTAAAAAGCACACCATGCTCGTATGCTGAAGCGGTCCAAAGATAGAATCTGAACTTAGCTATAAATGTTGTTTGTGGTTGCAGTGCTCTCTGGGAAGGCCATTAGCCGCTCTGACCTGTGCAGTTAAGAGGTGTCAACCATGATTTGCTATTATACATCTTTGGTCTCTATGGTTCGGTGCTGATGGCCTTTAAAAGCCTCACTGGGGAGCTCTCGATTATCATCTACTTAAGGACCATCACTGCCCATGGCTCTCTGTCATTCACTTCACCTACATTAGTTCTTCAGATATAAGGTCAAGAATGACATTAGGACTTTATTTTTGACTGTATGCTGTTTTCTAAACTGGTACTTTGTGCTCACCATCAGATATGTTGTGTTTCCCAGTTCATGCAGAGACCTGAAGTCGATGGCCTGTTGAGCAGGGACTGCTGTCAGGCAGAAGTGACGGGTGGCACACTTCCTGATAGAACTGTTCCATTTTCCCCCAAAGGGGAGTTTCTGGAACAGGTGGTTGCATGTGTAAGTGGGGTCATCTGCGATCTTTCCTGCTCACTCCCCCATTCTGATGTCACGCAGCTTCTTGAATGAGATGAGCTGCTGCTGGCCCTCGGAGCCAGCGGTGTCCTTTCTCAGTGGTCTCAGTTTGCAGTGTGGCCAGCGGCCTCCTTTCCACTAACTCAGCAGTCAAAATGTTTGTGAGCAGTTTTTTAGTTTTGACCTCAGTATTGGCACACACATGCCACATTTTCTTCTGGTGCTTTATTCCACATCCTCTTATCAAGCAAATGTTACACCAGCTGATTGTTAATGAATGCCTTATCCCAGGTAGATACGTAGGTACAGTACTGTTATCCTGTGGTGTTAAGAACTATATAATCATATTGGATTCTTCATAAAACTTTTTTTAGACTTCCTCTTAAGCAAATGATAGAGAATGATCCCACATACAGACACGCATATATTATTATTTCCACAGAGAAGTGCTCTGTCAAAGACTAGCTGTGTCTAAAAGGATGAGACAGCTCAAATTACCCTGGTCAACATGGTGATGATTATGCTGTCTTCTTGCCATTGTGCCACGCCAATTATACTTCCTGAGGTGCAAGAATTGTCAACTCTCAGCCAGTCAACGCACTGGTTGCTCCCGTAGATAGTCAACTCCTGAGTGGCATCTTTAGAAAAGATGGGCTGTTTTTAAAATTGCACACTTTTCTTCAGCAGGAGTAGGAATTAGGGTTATCAGGGCATCAAAATGCACAATTTGGATGTTAATGCTCACTAGCCCTTTTTTAGATTACAAATATAGACACAGCGGAAGCCTCTCTTCTGGAACTTTACCAATTTTATATTAGTGTTGCAAGTAAAATGTAGTAAAATTATACAAAATGATGATGTTAGGGGTGAACGAATTGAGGAAAACCAGCATTTTTGATATTGCAATTTTCATTTTCATTACAGCTTTACAGAAATTGCAGAAAGCGTGCATAGTTATGGTAATGACAACCAATTCCTACAAAGTCACGTCTGATACTGTATTGATATCAGAATGACACCTGATGCTGCTGTTGGCAGTTCTGCATTTGAGCTGCTAAAGCTAACGTTAGCATCATAGACTAACATTAGCTTCACAGACTAATGAGCTGCGCCAGTGGGATCAGTCATTCCCAACTTAAACATTAATTTGCAACAGCTTATTAACACACTATTGAGTTATAATTAAAAACATGACTATTGAAATTCAAACTGCGATTTTGATATGAGAACGATTATTTATTCAGCCCCAGGTAATGTACCGATTGCATAAATACACATGTTGACGTGAGTAATACTTAATCACAGTACATGCCTTCAAATTTAGAGACTTTGGGAGATTTACTACAAATTTTGTGTTAATAATTCAGTGCAAATTTACACTTCATGATCAAGTAGTTACTGTCAAAATCTTACAGTTTTTTACTGTCACCTCTCTCAAGGCCATGGAATCCTTTTACCTCTTTGAACTGGTGCTTGCGCCGATTTTACCAGATGCCTTAGCTTTTACTTTTCTCCTAGTCACATGCTTGCTTCATCTGCCCTCACTACGGCTGCATTGATAGAAATATAGTGCATCTGCGCTGCAGGGAAAGCTCCATCGGAGAGGGGTTGAGGGCAATGCTGAAATAAATGCAGGTAGGTGAGTGAGAGGTGAGATGCACACGAAATTGCTTGGAGCCTCCCCTCACATGCTCTGAACTCCTTACCCCCATGAGCAACTGTTCACCCCAATAAACAACGCCCCATTGAAACTGTGCCAAACTGCCGTGCTTCAACCGATCAAGATGGGGGAAACAGACAAAACAATTTGATGACCGCCAAACTCCATTTTGTTTTCTTTCGGTTTGAGTAAAAATTGATTTTAGAGCATCTGTAACCTTCTGTAACATTGAACTTCGAAAATGCCTCATGCAGTCTGCAGAAATCCCATTCCCCCCAACATCCCTCTCCGGTATCTTCGATTCTTTGTCCAGCTTCCTTTTCCTGTCTCTCTTACTCTGTCATTTTGCCCCCATGGGCTGAAAATGCTAATTCTTTCAAAGTAGTCGTGGGATTCTGCTTGCCTCAGTAACTTTTCTCGCCAGATCCGGCATTGGATATATTCCACAATGTGTTTTTGTCTGTGATGGAGTGTAAATTACATTCTGTATAAAACAAGTCTTGTGCGTACATAGATCACAGTAAGAGTTTATTTGTTAAGCAGACACACAGGTGTCTCGTCTGCCTCTGTGTTCCTTTCGCTCTTCTTTCTTTACCACTAATGGGGGTGCATGCCCAGCCATCTGTGAAGGACAAGGGAACCTTTTGGCCGAGACAAATCGCTTTGGAGCAAGGCTGTAGCCTCCCACCACCTCCCCATCCCCAATGCTCTCAACACACATACGCACAGACGAACAGATACACGCACGCTGTCCCTCTCCCTCCAGGGTAACAAGGGAAGCGTCTGCGTTGGGTCCATAGTGTTCCATCAGGAGTCAGCCAACTGAGCCACCGGTCTAATCCCTACCAGCAGCCCACATGGCCGCACTGCCAAGTTCCAATTAGACCCATAAAAAAAAGTCCTCCATTTTTCCTGAACGGGGACCTTTATAAGGGGTGTGCCCAGCCCTCCATGACCCACCAACCAACCAATATAACAGCGTGGCTATAAAAGCAAGACAAGATGGGGAAAGAGGCCAGAATTATAAGACGCCCCTGAGGGGTGACACTTGTGAGGAACAAACAAAGCCCTCTCCTCTCTGTCGGGAACAAAGTAGTAACTGCCTACTTGGCAAGCTGCAGTGATTCAAAGAGACAAAGTTCAACCTCAAAGGCTCTGAAACCCATAAACCTGTTGCTTGGAGTCGGTGATGACTGGCAGGTTTATGAAAACATGTGTTGCATGAGCTTTTTAAAATTACAGGGGCTGGTGCATTGCAAGAGATAGTCCAATTATTTGTTGGTAATCCCTCACTGCAAGTGATGTATCATTTCAAGCAAACTGATTTCATAGTGGGTCGAGAAGCCAATAAGTATTTCAGTGTGAACATCTCTTGAGCTGATACGGTACCAGTTTAAAGTTTTAAATTTCACAGCTCGGTGTTCCTCAATTGGTGGTTTTACTATCAAAGCAAGCGGTCTGTAGAGGCTGTCAAGGTGGCGGAGACAGACCAATGATCAGAAATTGTGACTACAGAGCTTTTCCCTAAGTTAGAGGCTGACAAAAAGCTATAACAGTGGATTTATATCTCCTATCTTCTATAAACACGACCAATATATTGTAAATGGAGACAGGCTCTTAATAGTGCTACCTCTTTAGAGGAAAAAAAGTTTGGCTTACAACAATGTCATCGACTGTGTCCGTGTGCATGGGTGTGTGTGGGGTGTTGTATTGGCCGTGTCCAAACCTACTCATGTCCTGAGCGACCTTGCTAAATAAAGACCAGTAGATTGAGCCATCCGCTCTCCCTGTCCATTGCTGAAGCAGTGAGGCTTGAAGTATACATTTGCGCGCTGCATTACACCCTCTAATAGGCAGTCAGTCAAAATAACACGCTGCCTGAAATGTCAGCGTTTACCTTTGTAATGACCAAGCTTCCACTGAAATTATTAGATCCTCAAGCTCGTCTCTGTAGCCGAGTGTCTTCAAACTGTCAGAGGCAGAGACCCTGAAACCACCACCACACACGCACACACACGCATACACACCTCTCTGCCTTCCTGCACAAATATGCCGCATCCCAACTTCCTCACACGGGAAGTCAATGAAAATGCAGTATGACTGCAATTTTTACTAAAGCTTTTGATTTGATTGACTCGTAAACTATGTTTAAAGATGCTGGATTGAAAAAAATCCATTGTGGAGTGCTGACTATGGTCAAAACTATTTTCTCAGTAGGTTCTGTCCATTACTGAGAGGATTGTGTGAACAGTGCCATTGTAATTTACTGTACTAAGAAATACACTAAAAGAATACATGAATATACTTAAAAACATGGAAGTGGGTTTCATTCAAACATTTGGCGGGGCCTTAAGCAGCAGATCAGTGTCCTCCCCCAAGACATTTTGAGCATCAAACACTCCATTTCCTGCATCCTGATAAATCTTTATGCACAATTTTGTTGCCTTTCTGCATCAATTCAGAGTGAGAATGTCTTAATTTATGTTCAGGAAAAAACAAAATCCAGGCACCAAGTGACAATTCAAAACGTAATGGAGAATAATGGAGTAAGGCTCTTAAATTCAAATGTCCCATACTGTCAACAAATAACATGCTGCCATTCTTTTGACTCTCTAGATAGCTGCTGCACAGTAAATTCTAGAGAAGCTTTTCTGCTGTTATATTAGCTAGCTAGCAAGCTTTTATAGGCAGGCAACATTACCGTAAGATAAGACTTCTAAAAGTGAAAACATAGTGGCTCACAACTTTTTATTTTTTTAAGACTTTCTGAGAGAAAAATGTCCCGACCTGCCTGTGAGTGCACGGCGCCAGAGCAGAGGAGGAGACGCTATGCCGCTGCTGAGACCTCAACAGTGTGAGTGTGTGTGGGTCAGACTTAGGTTAGATTTGGGGATGGCCGTGTTCCCAGTTAGGAAAAATGCAGATTTTTTGGGATAGTGCTTAAAGTCAGGGTTAGGCAGGTAGTGGTTAGTCTGGTTCAAGTAAGGGTTAGTCTCCAGGAGATGAATGCAGTCTTTATAATTTTGCCCAAAATTCACAAAAGAAAATGTGTGTGTGTGTGTGTGTGTGTGTGTGTTGTGTGTGTGTGTGTGGTGATTACGTTATGTGCCACAAAAGATTCAGTGGTTGTAATTCATATTCATATTTTGGGTGTAAAAAAAGAGCTAGTGCTGAAGAAAGAGATACGCCCCTGTCCGAGGCACTGTTGAATCTAGTAACATTAGTTATATTATCTGAGATTTTAGGGGGATGTAACTACTTAGCAAACTTTTTTTTAAGGTTAAATTCCTTATATACACTGTATGTTGAAAGCTGAAATGCAGACGCAACCAAACGAAGCATCCACTTACCCGAGTGCACATTTATGTGCCCCAATGTTGTCAACTCGTTTTGAAACTTAGTCAACAGTCAACTGCCCCCACTTGGCTATGTTCAGTGATCATATGCATAAACAGGAGCTGCTATTAGCGTGCCACCAGAGTGCATTCATGTGTATTCACGGGTCAGTGGGAAAATGCAGCATCTGCCCTCACCTCCTCTACTGTTGCTCCCATATACACAATAAAATGAAATGTTAATGGATGCTAATGAAATGGCTAATTGTGGATTCGGTGCAGCCATGCGAAGCTCACTCTCTAGGCCTTGCTGTTCATCGTTTATCACATAAATACCTCTTGAGAGTTTGAGAGAGAAAAAAAATAGGAAAATAATAATGATAATAAACATTAAAAAACAATGAAACAATAATTATGCATGCGGACCAAGCGCCGCGTTAACCTGCTATGCAGCAAGCGTCACACCAGTTTAGAGGTGACATTCCTTTGTGCTTGTCCCACAGATTGTGGTGGAACTTTTCGGATAGTGAGATGGAAAGGTAGCTCGCAGTAGGCTGGCCGGCGGCGATTTTTCACCTCAGAAACAGTCTTGCTTGTCAGTCCCGACAGAGACAGCCGCTGAGGCCTGCTAAAGCTGAGTAAAGCTCGCGGCTGTCTTTATCTCTCGGCCTGTGAGCCCAGAGTGGTTTCAGGCAGTGATTAGTGAGGCGGATCCCACATGGGTCACCCTTTTGCTGGAGGAGATCAGTGCTGGAGATTTGAGGCATCTGGGCACCTTTGTAGTAGGAGCATGTGAGTGACAAGAGAGGAGAGGAGAGGTGGATGGAATGGAAACTGGAGAGAAAGGGAGACAGGCAGATGGAGAAGAGGTCTAGGTAGTAACAGGAGGAGATGAAAGCTGTATGATTATTTTGCTCAGGGAATAGAAGTGTTTGGTATTTTAGATGGGGAAAAAGCAGCCTGCTAGCATTTCATAAGACCTGTGCCATGCAACTGTGGGCTATTTCACTACACCTGAGTATAAATATGGGCTAAGAGTGACACACAGTTCATGAAAAATATTGTATAGAAAAGAACTTTATTGTTTTCTGCGTGAGGCTATAGATAGAAAATGTCATCCTTCTTGTGTTCTGGCCCACTGTGCTTTCTCTATCAGTATGATTAATATTGTTAAAGGAGTAGTATGACTTTTTGGGAAAGTATTCACTTTCTGGCTGAGGGTTAGATGAGAAGATACAGGTCACTCTCATATCTGTCTGTTAAATGTAAAGGTACAGCCAGTGGCAGGTTAACTTAGCACACCATAAAGACTGGAAACAGGGGAAATGGCTATCCTGGCTCCGTCAAAAGGTATTGAAATCTGGCTTCTAGCATCTATAAATGCTGTTATTTGACACGCTACATCTCATTTGCTTAATCCGCACAAAAATCCAAGTGTGAAAACAACAATTCTACCTTTTTATGGGGGCTAGCCAAGAAATAAAGTGGCACATTAGTGAGCTTTAGCGGTTCTGGTAGGCAGGTTTTTATTACCCTTTACCAGATGCAGGCTAGCTATTTCCCCCCATCTCCAGTCTTTTTGTGAAGCTAAGCTAACTGACAGTGTATGTGGCCATAGCCTTATATTTAAACATTCTCATCTAACAGCAGCATTATCGTGTCAGAATTTCAGTTTGTGCTTTTATTCTAATTTATGACCAAATATCTGAAAAGCTATTACCATTATGATCTGCCTCCTGGATTTTGTTTAGTGCTAATTAGCAAACATTAGCATGCTAACATGTCAAACTAAGATGGCGAACTTTGTAAATATTACACTGGCTTAATGATCAGGATATTATTAGCATTGACATTGCGAGCATGTTAGTTTGCTAACATTAGCATTTAGCTCGAGAGCACCATTGTGACAAAGTACAGCCTCACACAGCTGCTTTGGCTTTTTGATAATGAAAAAGAAAATGTCACCCTTTCTGTATTCTGGCCTGCTGTGCTCCCACAATCAGTATGATTAATTGATAGTGTAATACCAAGTATGTTTCCTTTGAGAAAGTACATTTGTATCTTATATGCTCCCATTTGAATTCTGAATATTTCTGTCAATCCAACCACTGTCAAATATATGGCAAACCAACTGCATAATGCTTGGATAAGAGTAGAGGTGACAAAGTGTAATTACTTTTGGGCAGAAGGGATCTTTGTTTACTTTGATGGCCGATTGGAGATACATATTCGACCAGACTCTTATCATCCAGGACAACTGATTCCACAATCTGCTTAAATGGCAGCAGAAACTAATGGCCCACAGGAGATAGCCTGTGACTTGTAAATGAGGAAAATGTCCTTATTGTTAGAACGAAAGAAGCAAGATGGTATCTGTGGAAGTGTAAAGGTGGTTGGAAGAACTTTGCGGGACACAGAGGTAGAAATGAGCCCTCGTCTCATCACACCTCCTTTCATTTGACTTTCTGAGCGAGTGGGGGGTAGACATTTCTCTTTTGGCTTATGTTAATTACCATTTTGAACGTGTTGAATGACCTTTTTATGAGGATGTAGATCGTTTTTGAGGATGGAAATTGAATTTAAGCAGGTCGTCCACCTTAAAACTTCTCTGCATGCGTAGTTAGTGAGGGGAGGGGGAAAAAAGGTTTCTTTTGATTTGGCTGTCAGTCAGTTACACTTTCACCATTTCTCACTCGCTTGTAAAGGTCTTTTTTGGATGTGACTGTGAGTGAGCAGGAAAGTGAATCGACCTCCTATTGTTTGGTGAAATGGGGCATTTTCGAGTTTCTAAATCAGAGTCCATTCACCATAAGAAATGACTTATCTTACTAAAACCCAGTCTCCAAAATAAAGGACATTTAACCGACTGAACAGGTTTGTTGGAACATGTAATAGGAATATGCTTCAAGGAGTAATTTACGGCATTGAAATCAGCATTCATTTCCATATTCTCATGGCTCTTGCTTCGACTTTATAGTGCTAATTATGCCCATTACAGTGTCATTGATCCCCCCCACCCTCCACCCATCTTTGCTGGAGAAATAGAAAACCCTGTCATTTGCTTAGTTATGGAGAAAAGTTATTCCATTTCAGTGGACGAACCTCCCATCTGCCTTTATGTTGCTAAATGAAGCTGATTTGCCTTTAAGACAATGTGTCTTAAGTCTGAGAAAGAGAGAGAGAGGGAGAGGAGGGTCGTGGGAGAAGAGAATCATAAGGGGGCACTTATGCATATGTTTGATAAAGATAAGTGATGTACCATCTACTGGTTGTTAATGAGATCTTTTGCAACAGGAAGATGTATGTGGCTCTGGCATGGCGCGCACTAGTGGGAAATGACTGCTGAAGGGGGCTGCGGCGGGAGGCACTTCATCAAGTATAATTGCTGCCTTGTATACACTGGGTCCCCGAAGGCTCTGGCTTCTCTGCAGACACACAGGACCTTCCTCCTTTAACTTCTCTCTTTCTCTTCTTCCTCACTTTCACACACGTCTCTCACCACTTCCTATCTTTCCCCCTACTGACCTTTTTGCCCCCATCCTCCCTGAGTACATTATTTCCTGTGAAACAATGCTAATAGAACATTGTCTTACTGGTTATAGAGTCTGAATACAGGCTTGGTTAATCAGGCTAAAACACAATGACTTCCTCTTTGCCATAGATCCCCTGTGTTTCCTTTAATTTCATGTGTACTAAGTTTTTTTTTTGTCTATGCTGTGCATTTATTTCCGGGAAAGAAAGTTACTAAATCAAACAGGAATAGCAGCTCTTTTATCTTGCTTAAGCTGTAACATTTTGCAGTACGGTTCATTTTTAACAAGAAGTCTCTGAAATGGGACACAACAACTGCTCTATTTTTAACATACAGTACATGAAAGCAAACAAATAAATCTGATCCATTTCATGGCTCGAGTGTTACACTTAGATGAGCGTGTATTTACAGCTACTATAATTTTTCAATACAGCATAATTGCGAATTGTGATTTTCTAAAAGTGAACCCTCCACAGCCCTGCTAATCAGCAATATTGTGTTGAAATCCCCCCTTTGGTAGCAGTTACTGTGTGTTCACCAATTAGTAAATGAAGGGGATTTTGCATATTCAGACAATTATGGCATGATGATGAGTGTCTGAATGCAAAAAATATTAAGAACGAGCTCAGAAATGGCACAAGATAGAGAATATTTGTGTGAGCTTTTCATAGGATTTTGATTGATGAGGAGTCTATTGCTACTGTCTGTCCATCTATCTGTATCTCCCATCAGTTTGAAGAGCAGCAGAGTTGGTTGCTAATGTAAAGAAGCAAATATTAAAAAAATATCCAGCTAGTAACATACATTTGGAAAAGTCTCATTCACTTGCAGCGGGCGTCAGATTTAACAATAGAGCAACTAATTTGCGTATTACAAAGCAGCACCAGCAATTTTGGCACAATACCCTCATGGCCATTCAAGGGATAGTGGGAACACTGGCACGCAATCTAAAGCAGTAGGGGCTGTTCATGTTGGCAAAAATGAGTGGAACTAAGTGCAACCATCAGCCAGTCCACGCAGATTGCATGGCACATCAGTGCAGCGTAGCCCCTTCCAGGAATGGAAAGGGTTTGTTTCCTGCCAACGCCGTGGAGCAGCCATGTTCATAGCAGGTTAGCCCCTCTGCTGGGTCCGTCAGGTGGGCTTTGGAGAATGAGAGGGATGGAAATAAAGGAGTGCATGACTGGATCAGCAGATGGGGGATATTGTGTACTTGGTGCCATACAGCTGCGACTGCAGATAACATATGCCAGGGAAAGGGGGCAGACAGCGGCTCTGTAAACCATGATAATCCACACAGTGTTTTTAAAGGAGGGCCAATACTAAGCCTAATGGTACTTCAGTTGAGCATTATCAGAGGTATTGGACACATTACAATGCAAATGTGTTTATTTTGTTGCGTTTACATGCAACAATAATGACACAGTTGCCAAAATCATTCTTATGATTGCATCAATTGACAATTCTTCCTAATAATCCTGCTGTCATGGCTATCCAGAGAGAGATTTGGATTTGTTTTTTCCAAAAGAGGTAATTTATTTATCCCATGAACAAATGAAATTTAACCAAAAAAAATTACAGATTAAAAATGAAATGGCAAATTTGCCAGGCAAGATGAGGAGGAAACAACGACGCACGCTGTCGTCTTAAAGCAGCTGTGGATGAACACAGGAGGAACCTGAGGAACCATCACCGAATAAAGTCAAACTTAAATTTGTGGTTAGGACTAACAATGTCAGTGCTGGTAATTTGATTGGTGCAATATCTGTGTGGAGGGGCAATAAAAATAGGTCATGATATCACTTCAGTTCCAACGGTCTCATGCTCATCACCTTGGGGTGCTTATGTTGTTAGCCATTGCTTAATCCCGTCTGTGACTTTAGAACTCCCTGTGTCACTCTATCAAGAGGCCGTGAGGCTAGTTAGCCCCCCAAACCTTTGTATAATGTGAAACAACCACATCAGTGAGTGTGTGTGAGCTGCCAAGACTCAGCAGGTGTTTAAATAACATAATGTATAACAAAAAAGTAACATCCGGTGGGAAACAGTGCTAACGATAGCAAGTTAAGCTTACTACCTTTCACTTTCTGAAAGGGATGTAGTTAGCCTAGCCTGTTAGTTTCCACTTTCCATGTGAAAAAGAGACAGTGCGACGGTGAGACGTTCACAGCAAAGTTGTTTTTGAGCCTAAAACTCAATGGTTCGCAAAAGTATGTAAGTAAGTAAGTAAATGAGTGAAAAATTCATTATTTGAAGAAGGAAACCTACCTGCTAGCTCAGAGTAGAATTATCTGTTAGCTCCACCAATATGGTCAGAGCTCTGGGTTTTATGAAGGTGGTAGGTCTAGATGGTATTGCACTGAAACAGCAGCAATTGTAAAGTAAGATGGTCCACACTGTTACTATGTATTTAAGGCTGTTTAATCGTGATATGGCTCTGTGTTTGATATGCATTTAGAGTTTCAGTTTGGAAAGAGGAGCAGGCTGATGGCTTTGGATAGAAATATATATTACATTTAACATGCCTGTAGAGTCTCTTTTCCTGATCCTGTGTGGCTGATGAATAATACTTTATTAAATAGTGTATTGACCCAATTTGTCACGAGTGAAGCTTTTCCTGTTTACATTGCAGTCATCTCTAATACGAGTTTTTACATTAATGTAGAACATCAGGCATATATGCAGTGTCTGCTGTATTTTGAGGAAAGAGCAGGATTTTGATGACACATAACTAGAATAAGCTAATGTTAATTGTGTGAGGGAGCGTCTGTGCTTTTCATCCATGCGATTGGTTGATGTTTTTGGACACACGCAAGTCATTTGTTTAGCATTTTCACTGCTATTAGCTGGCGTTTCTCACTGCAACATGAAATGTTAGCTTGCAATGGTAGCTTGTGGCTGTTTGTCACATTTGGTGTTGATATACTTATAACTATCCGATTTGTGCAATTACAGTCCCATTTTGATCCCGCACATCACTTACATGGCATATGTAGTATGTAGTTTGATGTAACATTCTTACATCTGGTACTTTCCACCCACCCCACCCCCCCAAACTTTATTCATGCACACTTCACACATCTTTTTGTCATATCCACTTTCATGGCTTGTCATGTTGCCATAGACATAAAGGCTGTTAGCCGGGTGAAATGAGAAGCGGAGCGAAGGGCCAAATCATGTCCGCAGCATGTCCAAACAAACGGAGCAAGAACTGTTGGCCAGCTTTTCAACAATGGGCCCGCCTATCTCCTGCAATGGGGGCACCTAGCTCCTGCAGCAGCTGCCAAAACCACTTCAAATGCCCCCCCACCCACCCACCCACTTCAGACAGGATCCTTTAGAATAGGTTCGAGCACCATCATGAGACTGAGGCTTAGCCATGAGAGGGAGTAGCTTGCATAATTCTCACAAATATGCAAAGCCTTTGAACTCCACTGTATGCTGAAAATCATGCAGTGTTGCAGTTTACAGTGTGACTATGGATGATGGAGAATTATTGATTTATGAATGGGATAGATGCCTCCTGCAAGAGATTGATGGGCTGATGTCTTAACGTGTTATCTCAGTGCTTATGCTTTCTTCTCACCAGCAGCTAAGGCCATCTGGTGTGTAATATTGAAGAACAACTCACTGCAGCGTACGGATGTTGCACAAGCCTTTAATGTACAGTAACGCAACAGATACAAAGAGTAGAAATATACTAAACATGCATCATAGCAGGGATGGAGTGATGCCACTCCTCTCTGAAGGTGTTGATTTCCTTCTTGAACTTTCCTCAGAACTGGATCTTTAAAAAAAAAAAAAAAGAAAAAAAAAAACATGGCACACAATAGGCTGCTTTATGTGTGGGTGTGAGTAGGGGGATAATACACAGGCAGCAGTGCATGAGTGGGCCTTTGTGCAATAGCCAAAGTGAAGTGGGCATCTTTTCAACATACAGCACACCATAGCTTTAACAATATATGTATGATACAGTGCAGTATGCCTTTGTTGAAACAGCAGCGGTAGAGATCATTCAGTCATTAAATCCTCACAGGAAATTCAAGATTGTTGAATAGGCGAGGGAGGAAATTCGCACAGGGTAAATGTTGTATGGGACCATGCTACTGCTTGTAATATTCATAGAAGTCCAACTGAAATGAAATTACATTCTTTTTTTGTCTGCAGCATGCATATCTGTTCTTTGTTCTACCGTACAAAAAAAATGAAAAACCAAAAGGTAGAAATACATATTTTATATTTATGTGTTTCATAATGGCACCTACTATCTTTGCATTTATCTGTTGTAAAAGACTGGAACCAACAGGATTGAAATTGGCAACATTTTGCATTTAAATCAGTTAATGCAAATGGAATTGTAATGGCTGAGGATCTGCTCGAGGAGAAGTGCAACTTTGGTGAATTTTGACACACGAATTTGAGTGGATAGAGAGCTGGAGAGTCCAAACTAAAATATGATTATTTATTTGCTGTTTTGCACCATTCACTTTTATTTAATCATCTTCTTTTAGAATAGTAACTGCTTCACAAAAGAGTAATGGTTTGCAAACAGCTATGAGGCAGGAAGTATTGGTAAAATACTCCTTAATAACTTATTGTCCTGTTAGCAACCAAGCTAAGTTGACAAGCTAACAACTTTGCTTACTGACTGTTAGCAAGCTTGTTATTTGCTGTGTTAGCTACTTGTAATGTTAGTAAGTTGGTTTTATTCCTTCTTCAATTACTTTTTATTGAACAAAATGGTTTGCAATGGTGAACAAAATGCCAGGGGGAAGTAAACAGAACTGTAGAGAGAAAATAGAGAGTAATTTCACTTAATTTTAAACCATATTAGCATAAAACAGTCACTCTATCATAAGCCCACAGCCAGACAGCAGCCAACCAGACAACACAACAGCCATGGACTTTAAACAACCAACTCGTCTGCTGAAGTCACCTTCTTATCTAACTTGCAAACATGAACACAGCTTTTCGGCACCTTAGCATGTTGAACAAGCCACCAAACAAACATTCACCAGGGAGAAGTGCATTTCAGGCTAGTTAGCTAATTAGCATCTAAGCTATGGCACATTAAAGAGCATTTAAACTTCTGTTCTGTTTAGCTGCTGGTGTGATCCTTACTTTTCAATGCCACTTACTTTTAAGCTGCAGCACAAGGTTGTTTATTTATTCTTTCATTCCCAGATGCTGTCACTCACAGGCAGACAGAGTTACGCCCCTCCAGCTGCTAAGAGGAAAAGGGGTATTTGTGATATTTCCCCAAAGATCTATTTTCTTCCTTTTAATAATAAAAAACTACTGAGAATGAATTTATAAAACAGACAGATTATTTTTTGGCTGCAAAAAGCTGGACTTTTAACTAGTAATTATGTATGAAATCAAACTTCACAATAAGAAAAAGGATGAATATTCAGTGCAGAACAATTTAATACCTAACCCTAACCCCAGACAATCTGGGAATCTTTACATACAGGACGGCAGCTTAGTAATGTGGATTCTTTTGAAATCTCAATTTACATACAATTATGTTTAGAGTTAATCATCTGTGCAAAGTGTACTTCAGCCATTTGCCTCATACAGGAAAAGGCTAGTCTGATTAACAACCTATGAACCTGCACATTGTGCGAACTCATTCATAGGAATTCATTTACTCTGCATATCGGAAGGCTCCTAATTATCAATTGTACGTCATGTATTACAGTAACCCGCCTGACCTCCAATTACAATAGCACCAATCAGAGTGGGGTTAATTCCAAGCGACGATCAATTTGGCCCAATTATTTTGCTCTACTCCCATGGGTGACTGAGTCAGAGTTGCAAGCAAATGTATTTCCATCCAGCCCACATCAACATATTACCTTGTTTTACTGTCTGTGTTAATAGAAGACATTCATCAAAACCACTTTGCATATTGCTATGCTTCTAAATGTAGTGTTAATGGTACTGTGCTGAATGCATTTACAAGCACAGCGTTGCGCTTATTGAGATTAATACAAATGGACTATGAATTTATTCTGTGGTGTTTACCTGTTGATTTTTACTTATTTATTTATTTTCACCAATGTGACAGTTTATCCTTGATGGGTCTCGATCAGAATGTTGTTCGCCACTGAAAATTAACACCAGCAAATATGTCATTGACTCCCTGTCCAATGAAATACGATAATTTCAAATTAAAACATGTAGAGAAAGTTGAGAAAATGAAAATATAAAACATGCTCCACTCTTCTCAGTAGTAAAGGTCATGAGTGAATGTAAATCACGTTTTATTTATTTTATTTTATTTTATTTTTTCATGGAATAAAAGGGTTCAGGAAAAGTGTGTATTCAATGCAGCCTGAGGAGAGGAGCTTTGACATTATAGTTTGTATGTGTGCACCCTACAAGAGCACACTTAAAAGGAAAGTGTGTTGTCTGCTGAACAGCCAATAGCGACTGTCTTTGAAGGCAAAGTACAATGGAGAGAGAAACAAAAGCTGTGCACCATTGTAACCCAAGAGTAAGTAGGTAGGCCTAAACAATGACAGCATGTCCTTGAGTTATAAATATATAATATCCCTCAGGTGGCACCGCGAGACAGCAGCTTCTGATTGGCTTTGGTTATAAATCATTCATTACAGTTCACATCAATAATTAATATTCCAACCAAGCCTGAATCCTTTATGTAAATACTGTCACACGTTGGAAGGTTACCATTGTAAACTTGCATAGACAGCAGTTTTTGAACTTTTGATTGCCGGCTTAAGGTGCCATGTCTGTCTCTGTATTCTTTTTTAACTATCCTGCAAAGTAATACAACACAAGGGTGCAGAGAATAACCTATAAACTTTTTCGGCCATGGGTATTGTTTTTTGTATATGATGTACAGACTATGGATTGACTACAGGTATTTCTACAAACTATAGCACTGTTGAATTGCGTTATGGAAATAATTAACTTCAGTGTCACATGTAGAGCAGTCACAAGGACAGATGGTTTCTGTTGAAACCACCAGACTTTTATTGCGGCCAGGAATCTAGCAGACAACTATCTTTGTGAATATATTGGATATTTTGGATAAGCTGTCCACACAGTATCCAAAGCACGGAACAAATGTGTTGTCTGATGAAGCTGGGTTGGAGATGTTGGCCCTTTCTGCCTGCCAAAATGTTACAAAATGCAACTGACAAATGTTTGTGAGACTTTCTTATTTGTACCCATAATTGTAAATAAACTTACATATAGTATACACATTTTAAAGGAATAGCTTGGGGCAATATGCTTATTTGCATTCTTGCCAAGAGTCAATATCACACTCATATCTGTCCATTTAATATGAATTTGTATCCAGTAGTCAGTTATCTTAGCTTACTATAAATAATTTGTTGAGTTAAATCCTTAATCCTCCAGCAAGAAATACTCCACCACATAACCTGCAGGTAGTACCACTAACTGTTGTTTTTACAGATAAAAAACAAGACAAAATCTATTGTACTAATTAATGATCTTTACAGGTGATGGTTGGTGGATTGTGTTACCTTTGGACAGAGCTGGGCTAGCTGTTTCCCTTTGTTTCCAGTAATTATGCTAAGCTAAGCTATCTGGCTCCAGTTTCATACTGAGTCTCATTTAACTTGGCAAGAAAGTGAGTAAGTGTAGTTACAAAAATGTTGAACTAATCCTTTGAAGATAGTATAGCCCTATATACAGTATTGAGAAGGTTTGAACCTGTAATATAAACTCACTATGTAGACCCATTGTCTATATAGTGAGTTTTTACATTATAAAAGTGTCATTCATCTCAATTATGGTCTAAATCAGTTGATAACCTTGTCTTGAAGGGGGTTTGGAATTGGGCTGTAAAGAGGCATTGATGAAAGGGTCAGAGGTCACCTAACTTTTTAACACCTTTTGTGTAGCTTCCATCCAGTACCTGCCACACACAGCAGCGCTGATGATCCAATCAATCACAGCTCATTAATGATGGGAAATGGGCTGCTGAAACAGGACCATATGGCTCTGGCTCACAACTCCCAGTCTGCCCGTCTGGAACCTGCAAAAAAAAAAAAAAAAAAAGCTACTGTGCCTGTCTTTTCTCTAAATAGTTGTGACTATATAGTTGTGTTTTTATCTGAACTTTTAAATGGTATTTATCTATTGTTTTTAAATCATTGAAACGTGTTAGTTACAGCAACAAAGCTCATATTTACTGTGTTAGCCACTGAATAGGTCTGATTTGTGTCTTTTGCCACAGGTGGATTCTGTTCATCAAGCGATTTAGACACATCTTGTTACTTGTTTCACTTAGCGTACTCCTTCTGAATGGCTAAGTTTTGATCGGCCAAGTTGAAGAAACTTTAAAAAAAAAAGCCCAATGTCTTTGCAGTTGCCTGCAGGTGCGAGATGTCAATGTTGATTTACAACTTGAAAACGTGTACTTACAATAGACTTGACATTGAAAGAACGCGGCATTACGGAAGCTCTAAGCTTATAGATTGGTGCTGATTGAAAATGGGATGAAACCGTCTGGAGCGCACACATTTTTTAGGTTACTCACTTCAAAAGCACTGTATAAAAGTGCACTCTCTTCAGTCTCCTCTGTGCTTTGATGCCTTGATCCCACTGAACTTTGCTAAAACAACATTTAAGCTGTAGATAGTTTTTTTTTAGGAGAGAGAGAGAGAGCTGTGATATTGATTCATATTAGGTGCCTGCTGCTGTTTGTGGGGCTGAGCCGCTTTTATCTCCCATCCCATCGCCACTTATGCCTCGGCAGCAGCCACTACAACTTTCCTGATGGACACGAGTTGGCACTCTGGTATCCTATAAAATGCTTCAGCAGGTGATAATATGGGCAAGAGCAAAGCACAGGACTGCAGACGGGCACTTTTGTCATGTTAATGTGACCGCATATGACGCTTTGCAAATAGGATTTACTGTACAGGGCCCCCTATGAAATGGAATTGCAGTCTCATAAAATGCACTTTTAAAGAAATTGTGTGAGGGAACTCTGGGCAGTAAATTAAACTCCTCTGGCAGGATTAGATGGAGGGGGAGGAGGAGAAGGGAGGAGGGCAGCTGGATGAGTATGTGGGGCAGCTGGAGAGCTTCTGCTCACAGAGGTCATGGATCTGCTGTATTCCCACACCTCTCCATTTCAGCTTTTATTCTGTTTTATTGCATGTTTTATTTTTCTCTGAAACAATTGTCCAGAGGGGAGCTGTGACATAAAATCCAAACATGAATGCTGTGGGCGCGCACACAGCGAAATGCCCATAAACTGGATTAAAGTGTGTATGTGTATGTATGTGTACGTGTGTGTGTGTGTGTGTGTGTGTGTGTGTGTGTGTGTGTGTATGAGAGAGAGATTCATGCATGTGTATGTATAAACTTCCTTCCTTTGCACATGAACCGAACAGTCGGGCTTTGTGGAAAAAAGTGTGAAGTTGATTTACAGCTACAGTTACCTCTCGCTCGTGTAGCATTTTCAAAGTTGAAGACCAATTTTAGGATGATTCTCCACACTGCAGGCTCACAGAGCTTCTCTCATTAGGCCACGTGTACGGTGGCAGCACAGCTACAGTCCATGCAGAAGTCATCCCGGACCTGAACATCGCTCTGGTCACTGACATTTGAGTGTACTTCAAGAGTCTCCACACTATGCCTTTTAAAACCCCCTCCTCTATCAACTCCTAAATCCTTGAATCCCTGGCCCTTGTGCGTGCGTGTGTGTATGTGTGTGTGTGTGTGTGTGTATGTGTGTGTATGGAAAGCTCTCAGTAGATATCCAGCTGTGGCTGCTGATAGGAGCTCGGATGAACTTTTAACAAGCTTGTGTGTAAAGATGCAGGAAAAGGCAAGAAATCACTTCCTCCTGCTTTTCAAAAAAAAAAAAAGCTCCTCATCTCTTAGGCATTTCTTCCAACCTCTGGCATCAGTTGAAAGTTGACAATACAGCCACTCAGCCTTCGAGTGTCAAATAATTCTGAGCAGCGGACTACTCCAAATATTTTCAACCACACTGAAGAGAGTGCACTCTTTTTCTGACATATGAAACCATGACATTTTGAAAAGAACCTGCGCCGTTAATTTGTTTTAAGGGACATTAACATAAAATTTGCTTCAGCTTAAAAACGTTCATAATGATAAAAGCTGAATGGGGGCTTAATTGCTATTAAAGCCTGTAATAAGTGCATGTCTTGTGTGTAAAAAAAAAAAAGACTCAATCATAAGGACAGTGACAGTAAACTGTGAGGCTTTTATTATGCATGCTGACACATTACCTTCAAGCCAACCGTAAGTCTACAAATCAAGTACGAAATTAAGTTTAATTCAAGTTTGGCTCTCTAGCTTTCTCTACTTAGTCACATAGTCGGTATAATAAATCAATGAAAAGCAAGAAAGAAGATTAAGAACAAAGTATGTAATGCATGCTTTCGGACAATAAAATAATATCTAATGAAAACAAACCTTTCTCAAAAAGACCCTACAAGAGCTATTGGGTATCAGATATTAAAGGCCATGAAAACCTATTTTTATTTCATCAGCTTCTTTCTATGAGTGATGGGGTCCCACACAAAGGGAAATGTCTGCCAAAGGTAGAGGAATTTTGGTTATTTCATATTTTTGGATTTCTAACGAAGAATGTTTATTTCCAATGGTTTTGGATCATCAATATTTATTTTACAAAAACAATGGCCTAGAAAAAGTACATTTTGTGGAATTTTACTGGATCCGAATATTCCTGTAGCAGTTACACAGACGTTTGGACCGAAGTCTTAGACAGCGCTCTCTATCACCATCATCAAAACACCTACTGAGGGAATATCTTTTGTAAGAACAGTGTTCATCCCTCCAGTAGATTTGAGTGAATCAATGCCAAGGAGCATTGACACTGTTGCTTTAATTTGTCCCCCCTCTGTAGCTTCGAATAAACAATATAGGTTTGGTTGTAGTTGCCCAGGCAATGAAATTTGAAAGCACTGTTTCACTCAACCAGAATGGACCCACCAAGCTTTCTTGGTGCAGGCTTTTCTAGATGGCTGTCATATTCTAACCCCGAATCCAATTTGTGCCAGCAACTGAAACAGAAAAACAACGAATGAAAACAATTACCTGTGGTCAAGGATGGTCTTATTTCTTTCTCTTTGACGTGTTAGGTTCTTTTCTGATAATCTTCCAACATATGTCCTCCTGCACTGACAAGGTCAGACTCCAGTGCATCTGTTCACATGCAGTATGAGATTGTTGAGGATCATTTCTAAACACACAACACAACGTTAATCTCTTTTCACCATCATGTCTCTGTTTCTCCCCGACTACTGTTTCTCCTATATTTTAGACATTTCTTGCTCTCCTTTACAGTCTCTGCGCTTTTACTCTCACTTCACTAACACCCCCCCACCCTCCTCCCTGCTATTTCACGCATCATTTCTCTGTTTAATTGCTGCTGGCTGAAACCTTCTCCATATTCCCCTGCAGCTCAGCATTCCTCCCGTCGAATGCTATTGCAGCCTTGCGCTATTCAATTACCCCTCGGTAGACTAAACTATGCAGGGCGGGCCAGGACTGTTTGGGCTCTCAATCACTGAAACACCACACTGGACAGTGGCCAAACATTGGCGCCTAGAAAGATAAAACAAAGCAATACTTTATTGTTGATCTGAACTTGAGGTGAATGAGAAGGGAGTACCGTATAATATGACAATCTATTATTTTAGTTGGTCTGGGATGAGATATAAAAATCCCAATCTTAGCCAGTGTGTCTCCCAAAACGAAAAAACATAAAGATCTTAAACCAAGGGATTCTCTGTTAAAGTTGAAATATCCTTGGTGTAGATTCAGGCTTGTGTACATCTGTCAAAACTGTGATCATTAAAAGGAAATCATTAATTGTGCATGAATTTGTCGTTACTGACTGACAATATTGGTTCTGCAATTTGAGCACACATTAAAAATAAGTTGTAGTATCTCTTCCAATGGCCAAGCTTGGGGGCTGCGTCACTCAGATACTCCTTTGTTAGTCACTATATGTTGTGACTTGAATCACTGAGCAATGTACAGAGTGCTGAGGGTACAGGGTTACCCGTTGCTGTGAGTTTTAACAGTCCGCTTATTTTCAGTCACCACATGTGCAGGAGCTGCTAATGACTCAGTAGGTGTTGAAGCAACATTTGGTGGGAATTGGCTGTAACACTAGCAAGCTAGGCTAACTAGTCTGCAGAGGGAAAGCTGGTTGGCCTAGCTTGCTAGCTTCCACTTCCTGAATAAGATACAAAGTTAACAGTGCAATGTGTCCTCTCAAATGGTTGCTACATGGTATGATCAAAGACAGGTTATGAGACAATGGGCACCTGGGCACAGACATGTAAAAGCCTGTTTTACAACTGTTTGTGGTTGCTATGTGTCTCTTTGTGGTCGTTTTGTGTCTCTTTGTAGTTGGCTTACGTCTCTTTGTGGCTGTTTTGTTTTTCTTTGTGGTTGTCCTGCGTGTGCTTGTGGTCATTTTGTACCATTTGTTGTTTATTGTCATCTGTTGCCCACTAAGCTTGTTTATTAATCCTTCCATAGGTATGGTTGCCAAGAAGGGGGGGAGGGGGGGCATCTTGAATCGATGTTCATATAGGCTCTACGGGCTTATCACAAATGTGAGTCAACCGCTGTCAAACTTTTACTTATGGAAAAGAGAGAAAAAAGCTCTTATGAGAAAAAATATGCACAATAGCCACAGTATCATAAGAAAACATAAGAAGAAAATGTAAATTTCAGTTCAACTGTAGAGCATGAAAACAAATATATGGTTCAAACATATTTGACGTCAGAATGACTGCCGTGATTACATAATGTTTCACTTTTTGAATATGTATTTATGGACCAACAGGGTTTTCATTGTCCTTAAGGGACTTAACATTTTGTATTCCCTGAGCAACGTGCCTATTGTATCATTTAGAGCCATTTGAGAGCTACATAAGAGCATCATTTTGTTTTTTCCTTCTTATTAGTCTATTATGTTGTGCTGTCACTAATGCTGGGTGATGGTTTTGTTTCCATAGAGACATCTCTCGATGGGTGATACAAAAAGCAAGTGAATAATAATGAACCCATTGAATAAAAAAGTCAGTTTTGGAATATGGAGAGATGCAAACATTTGTCTTGATCATGCAGATGTTGGGGAACTTTGTCAAAATTAAACTCGAATGAGTGGTTTTAATTAGTGCTAAAAGTGATGATTTTCAAGTTGTGGGTAATTTTATCATTCCTTACAGAAACCGTAAATACCCAGCATCCATCATGCTTCCTTAATCAGGCTGCTGTTGTTTTGTTTTAACAGCAGCATTACCAGAGACAGTTTCAAATACCTCCACAGTAAGCAGCAGAGAATATGCTCATATTTGCAATTGTAAGCAGGAATATAAATACAAAGCTGGAGTAGGACATTTCCAGGCCACACACACACACACACACACACACACACACACTCACACACACACACACACACACAGACACACAATGTGTTAACCAGCAAAGCAAAATACACACAAACACAGCGCTTATCTGTTTCTCTCTGAGGCCTCACACATCGTAATGGCTCTATCTGCGTCACGCACACACACATACACACAATCCATCGAGGTATCCAGAGTAATTATCAGGCTGTTAATGATTGCTGTGCATCAGCAGTGCTCCAACCATTCATTACAAGAGCTTCTTCAGGCCCCTACTGGGCTCGTGAGACTGCTTATCACGCACCACACCACTTGATGGGCTTAATGCAACCTATTAACCAACAAAAGTCTGGATGTGAAGTTCGCCAAACCCCTCCCATCTGGAATACACTTTGATTTATCCTTTTGTATCAGTCCAAAGTCAAGCACTGGATTGGGATGAGATGGATTGTTACATTTTTTATCTTCTTAAGAGAGGATGTTGCACTGAAAAACTGTAAGCACCCTTGTAAGAGCTGCAGTAGATGTGAGAAGCGCGGTCACAGCTAATCCCGAGTCATTTTAGTCTCAATTCCGAACAGCCGAAGGTTCATGTGATATTGCAATGTCGGCCGCACAACCACGACTTGACAGCGACTAGCCTTTGGAGTCGCTCCTTTCTATCCCTTCAATCTATTCCATCCACTTATACATTCACCCTCTCTCCTGACACTGACCCCTGTCACTACCCTGCACAGAGGTTTTTACCGCGAGATAGAGAAGGTCGATAATGTCTGTCCACATCACAGTGGGGTGATGTCACTCCGGCCATAATGAGGAGCTTTCCCTTGTGTCTGGCCATGTGAGGAAGTGTGCGCGCATGCATGTAAGGGTGGGAGGCCATCAGAGTGGTGTGTGTCTTTAAAGCTCGCTTCAAGAGAGGATGATGGAGAATTGCAAGAATGTAATATACAGTTTACACTTGGTCCTATCTTGTTCCATTTCAAGTCAGCCATTAACTGATTGGCTTGCCAAAGTGTTAGTTAAATCCTTGGTTCACCTGCAAACCCAAGTATTCTGTGGTATTTTCCACTGGTATGTAATGTAATGTTTTGATTTTATTTTTTGATATCTGTCCCAGATGTTTTAGCCCAGAACAACATAAGCGAATGAAATTTTATTTTGTTTTTTTATTACAGAAAAATTACATTAAAAATTAAAAAATCAACAGAAAAAAATCTCCAGAGAACAAAATATTCCTTTACTAAAGATTATCCTCATAACAAACTGTCAACAGCTTTCATGGGAACTATTTCTTCAGTAGAAAAGTAGTTCCAATATAAACTGTTCACAGCCAGGCCCTTTCTTTTAAAGAGTTGAATTATTTTGTGTAACACATTGGGATGGTAGCTAGAAATGCCCCCAGAACAGCAGCTCACACACTATACACTTTACCCAGCTGCTTCTGTAATTCATCCATGATGAATTTCTGATGGCATCCATGTCTGGGGGGCGAAGAGAAGCGAGAAGTTTACAGACCAGCAACCAGTTTATTTTCTGATAACATTTTTTTCTAGGTTTGGTTATGAGACATGGTGAGTTATAAACCCAACCACAATATTTTATGGGTTTAGTCATAATATTTATTAAAGTATTGTCAGTATGGATCTTTTGCAGTTAAGGAAGGTAATGCCATGTCTGTGAAAATCTGATAAATGAGCTTTGTTGATATTATTTATATGTATATGTATATTTGTTGAAAAAAGTAGGTATTCTGTGTACATATCATAAGCTGTACTTTGAATAAATGCACAAAATATAATATAATGTTAGTATATAGTTGTTTATTTTTTGGATTTATATACAATGTGTTATTTGTAACATTTCCTGAAATAAAAATCAATTGAAAAAGCAAAATTTTATAATTTTAATTATTTTCTCTATTTATTTTATTTAATCTGGTTTTATTTATTTTACATTTTGTCATTTTTATTTCTCATGTATATTAGTCTCAAATTGTTTTATTCTAAACATTTGTACTGTCTTTTTATCTGCTCATCAATCATCTGTAAAGCACTTTGCATTCAACTGCTATATAAATAAAGTTTATTTGATTGATTGACTGATTGACTGATTGATTTCTTTTTAGCAGGTGCTAGTTAAATTGCTTCATTACATCCTGACTTGGAAGTATTTCCCTTTCAAACAGGATGTTGGGGGGTGGGGCATGGAGAAAAGCTTTCATTTGATTGGATCAAGACATGCATGGGTCATTGCTCAAAAGTTTGTCATGTGTTGTGGCTGGGGAAACAGCCTTTTTTTTTTTTTTTGTATTTCCAGGAAGTCAAGGTCCACAGTGAGTGTTTCCCACGTGCTTAACAATCCATGCCAATTCATGATGTTCACTCAATGCAAACTGATGTTGACGGTGACAGAAACAGTTTGTTTGGATTATAAAGGGACATTTTGCAAATGTGAAAACCCACACCATCTTTGATAAATCTGCAGCAAGGAGGAGTGGTCGGACATCTGAGAGAGACTGCTAAATTACACTGTTCTGCAGCTTTTCTTCAAGCCTTTTGCTGACTGCTTTCAACCATAAACAGCATGTGAATCAAGCTTGACAATGTGACCAGTGGAGTTTTTTGGACTTTAATTCTGTAAAAATACACAGTTTCAAAGTGTCAAGCAGGACTTCTCAGCCCTGGCCATCAAGTCCTGTGGTGAAAAAAGGCAAGCCAAGCAGGAGGACTCCTATAAGGCGAGGTGCACGGGCTTTGTGTCAAGTAGAACTACGAAAAGTAAGTTTAACTCCTTCTTCTTTGCATGACGTTTGCGCTATATCTTTATGCTGTTTGAGCTTTCTCCATGACTGGGCCTGTGCTTACTGGTCTGAGGCCTAGTTCTTTAAAAGGAGCCTCCAGCCTGTTGCATTTTGTTTGCATTTTTATGTGTACCATGTTGCCTGCCGTGCCATGTCTTAGACTTGATCTGTCTCTGCTGCTGTGCCTTTGCTTGTCGTGATGTCTTAAACTTGTGTTGGTGTAGTCGTACTCAAGTGGCTGCTGCTTATGTAACTGGTTAGTTGGTTAATTTGTCTGTTTCTGTTAAAATGCATTTGTTTGGATCAAGCTAGTGGCAATGTAATTTAACAGCAGGTGTCACTTGTTTTGTGTTAATTGTAGGCTGCTTTCACTCTTAGTTGATCTTGATGTATGTTGTGACCTCTTAATATTGTGTTGATGTGCATTGTATTTAACTGCATGCCATGCCAAACCGCTGCAATGTTTATCTATGTGTCAGTCAGGCTGACACATTGGCTTTTTTCAGTTAGATCTAAAAATGGTGACTAAAAGGTGTCAGTCTACTTTGTTTCAGTTTGTGCATTGTTGTGTGGTTTCTTGGCTGCCGTGCCATGACTGGCTCCTTGCTTGTTGTGACCCCTTCAGGTGCTTTCAGACTGAACACGATGCAAACTTTTTGCTGCTCTTTGTTTTTGAGAATTTTAGAGGTTTTCTTTTCATTTCTTTGCCACAAGCAGCCACTGTGATGCCACTGTACAGACTTAGCACTGATGTTAGCTAGCTAACCTGACAAACTGACTGTGTGTGTGTGTATGTGTTTGTGTGACAGCTCTGACTCAGACTGATGCTAAAACCTACCAGCAACTCAAGTTCCTTCTTATTTTCCTAGTTTAAACAGTTTGCAGAGTGAAAACACTTAATTAACTATTATTTTTCTAGTTAAAATGTTTTCAGTTAGCATGTCTGTGCAGAAGGCTAACACTTGTGTTTTCATTGCTTGTGTAATTCAATAAATTTTGTAGGCAATTGTGCCATCTTTAAAATTAGCTTCAGGTTCAGTCTGAACACTCATGTAGTGCAGTTGTAAGTCGGACTGCTCCATTGTGCTCCACAGAAACTCTTTCTTTTTTTTTAAGCCACCTTTTTTGTCTTGCTAGCTTTCTGCTGCATCTGTCTGAATACAGATTAGTGCATTGTATAAATTGCAGGCCTTGGCTCCAGTGTTGCATTGTGTCGTTGGATACATACAGTATGGCTTTATTGGTAATATGTTTGTGTTGTGTTGGTTGCATTTCCATCACTAGGACTACTTTTTTTTTTTTTTGGAGCCTAAATAAATGGAAATTAACAAATTACAGTACAGGATATGGTTTGTCATATCTTTACTCAGATTCCAGCCTTTACGATGTGTATCAGACAAATGGTGACAGAAAGTGTCACTCGTATTTTTTCAGTTTGTGCAATGTTGTGTTGTTTCTTGGCTGCCGTGCCATGATCGGTTCTTTGCTTCTTGTGACCCCTTCAGGTGCTTTCAGACTGAACATGATACAATCTTTCGCTTTTTTATTTTTGAGAATTTTACAGGTTTTCTTTCCGTTGATACCTGCTGCATCTGCCTCAATACGGATAGGTGCATTGACTTCTTTTTCAGGTAGATCTACAAAAGGCAAGTGCTATATTTTTTACTTTCTTTGTTTGAGCTATTTGTTTGCTGGCCGCCGTGCCATATGCCTTGCTTCATACAATGACTGAGCCAAAGTTGGGACCTCTTTAACTTGTACTGCTTCAGCTAAGTGGCAATTGAACAAGTTGTGATTATGTTGTATGATATGTTGCAGGGCTTTGCCACAATGTTGCATTGTGTTGTAGGATAGATACAGTATGAATGCAATGGCTTTATTGGTATTATGTTTGTGTTGTATTGGTTGCATTTCCATCACTAGAACTTGAAGTGGTTGTTTATGGAATTTTCTGTAGCATGAGTAACTGGAAAGTAAAATTAATTGCGGTACAGGATATGTTCTGTTATAACTTTACTCAGTTTCCAGCCTTTTCTGTCTCAGTTCAAAGTAGTGCCATTGTCCTACTTTGTTCCCTCCATAGATTGTAATATTTGTGATATTTTTGGCAATGAGTTGGACTGTATGCTTATTTGTCCCAGTGTGATTTGCCTTGAATTAACATGATAAAGCAACAGAATGACACAGTACATATTTTGCAGACTCACATATATGGTTTGTGTTTTGTATTTACTGCATTATGTGCCAGTCACCATCCTTTGGTGATCAGAGTTTGGCATCACGTAAATTATATTGCTGTTTTTAAAAAAGTTTTTTTTATCATCAAGGGCTTCAATTGAGTAAATCTGGCTTTCAAAACAGCCAGTGCCTCCCCAGCAGTCGACCTCTCCACACTTCACCCAGCATGTGGTCTGGCCTACATTTTCTGCCAAGTCAAAAAACTCCCCAATTTAAGTAATTCTCAACAAACTGAGGGAGTATTGTGTGAGGGAGACATTCTAGCTGTCAGATATACCCTCCAAATACAAACAAAAAAACCAAAAACCAATTCCTAGGCACCTTGCAACACTGTCAAAACTTTAAAGTAAAACACATTCTTGACCACATCCATGCTCTTCAAAATAAAACTTGACACTCATGTTGCACCTCTCAGATCCCTTTGTGCTCTGTAGTCATCCATACCAGAAATAAAGAATAAAGGTGAGGCGCAGCGCGGTGCTTAGCTGCCAGCCTTTGAGTGATTTGATGTTTGAACAATGACTGACCTTGCCCACCATGGGTGTCTCAGGCACAGACAGGAGGAGTGTAAGAGCGAGGAAGTACATTTTTAAAAAAGAAGACCAAGTGTGATTTATAGATTTCCGGCTATATGTTAGCCTTGTCTTGGAGCCGGATCATTGTTACGCCGTGTCCTGAATCTTTTGCTCGGCCTGGATAGATGCTGTTTGCCACATGAAGCTGTTTTCTGAGGTTCATCTGAGCCGTTCTCTGATCTGCTGACACGTTCACTTCAACAAAGTCTATCAATACGCAGCCTGCTGTCGTCCTTCGATATTCACGCCGCCTGTGGCTCTTGTGTCAAGTAGTCGTTAGCACAGATTGTTGAGTAATGTTTTTAGTCACTATCACCAAGGTTAAGTATTCATGTTTCAATAAGTGAATATCATCTAATGTTAAGATGCAAGTAATTGATACCGCAATTCATTGTTCAGCATTTCATTGAAATGTATTAATTAGTCATTAACAGTTTCAAGCAATGATGAATACAGAAAATAATAAAAACAAATACCCATTTAAAAAAAAAAAAAACGAAAAAAAACAAACAAAAAAAACATGCAAAGAAATCCTATATAAATGTTACAAAAGGAATTCCTACTATTTTTGATGACCTTGTTTAACGTTTCTTAATTGTCCACTCACGTGACAAAAAAACACATAAATGTAGCATTATGCTTTCAGCCCCACTTCATTGTCTTTGTTCTGTATAACTGCCTGAAACTGCTGTGAGAAACCTGTTTATTAGTTGTTATTGGAGTAAGGATGAAAATGAAAAATAATGAACCTATTTCAGCTGGGCCATGGCTGCAAGTCGATTATTTGAATGCTAATTGACTTATTTACATCCATTGATAATGAGCATCGTGTTGGAGGACTAGGCTTAAGTGGTGATTATTGTTTTGTTTGGTGCTGATGCTTTGCCCCGTGGGAACTGCTCAGGTTGATGATAAAACACATAAAGCACCCCCACCCCCCTAAAAAATAAATAAATAAATAAAAAGATTCTTACTTTCTTACCTGTCAGTACTGCTATGACACCATCTACCAACGACAGCCTTATTTTTCCAGTAATAATTGAATGGGAATGTTTACCAACAGAGAGTTTGTAGCCTACGGTGCCATGGCAACAAAACAATTTCAGGTTGGCGACACATGAGGTTCCTGGGTGGGAGATGTGTTGGCAATAACGCCACACACGAGGTGTCAACCTCACAATTATAAGATCAATTCCTGGTAGAATCATGTCATGCACCCTGGAGGAAGTTTTGTAGCCTTAGCTTATTCAGCACTGCAAGGCAACACACTCAGCACAACATAGCCCCCCATGTCCTGGCAAGCTAATACATTTTTATTACTTGTGTCAGGCCGTTTTAAGGTACCGCACTATGCAAATGATGAATTCTTCCCCGGGTATATTTTCTTGCTGACAGTTTGGAGAAAAGCTGAGTGTCACAGTATTGATTTTTTTTTTTTTGCTTCTGGCTTTGGTTGGGACTATTTCTCTTCCACATATGTACTGTATCTAAAAGCATAGGACTTTGAGAATATTTCTTAAGCAACTACTTGCAGCCAGTTCCACCAGTGACAACGTAGCTCGATCAGGATGTAACTGATGAGGGTGAGAGAACTGAAATGAATGCACCAGATTGAACCATTTCAATCACACCGCACCAAATCTCAACTTGTTGCTATGTGCTGGGGAGACATGTACCTGGGAGAAAATGGCGAGTCTGAAAGAAATGGGCCAGAGCAGCCTCCTATTACTTATGTTTCTCCCCAGTCTCAGCCTCACCTAATGGGATATGCCTCAAACTGAACAATAGTTCCATTAAACGCCAAGTCAGAAACAAGAAGTTGAACACCAAGCCCTTCAAATGGGCAAGCCAAGCTGAAAGATAGAATTTCAGCTGCTTGAGATTAAAAACCCACAGCAGCAGATGGGAGTGGAGAAGAATGAGAGGGAGAGAGAGAGAGAGAGAGAGAGAGAGAGAGAGAGAGAGAGAGAGAGAGAGAGAGAGAAAAGTAGTAGATGGAGGGGAAAAAACGAGGAAGCACAGGAGCAAGACAGAGGTGGCAGGCAGTCAAAGTGGCAGTTACACTGTAAATAAGATCTCCCCACAGGGTGCTTAGCTCTGGACTGCCTTTGTCTGGCCTTTAATAGCTTACAGGGCTGAGAGAGACAGATTAGAGCAAAACTGCAGGGACACAGAAATACAGGCTTTGTCTACAGCTGGGATTTATCTCCCACCCTGAGTCTGAACTTTGTTTTCCTGGGGGCCTCCACTGTGTTGACTTGTAAAACCTGAGTTGCGTCTCAGTTCCTGTTGCCTACCAAGTTTGAATCATTATCACCTCAAAGAGATTATCTCTCTCTTTCTCTCTCTCTCCCCCTCTCTGTTGCCTTGTATTTCACAGCTAACTCGGTTTGACAGCGTCGGCCGTATAACTTGCCACAGTCAACTTGTGCAGGAATTGATGGACGTGGCTAGTTTGTTGAACTTTTGTAACTTTATTGGGATGCATTTTCCTTGTTGAAGCAGAGTAGCATAGCATGAACCTGGCTCATTAATCAAAGTGCAGCCTAAAGGGAAAACATACTGGGCTACATTAATTTTCACAGCAGAGTGGCTGAGGGAAATGATTAATATATTACCATGAGGAAACAGGTTAAGAAGCCCTGATTACTGTCATATAACAGATCAATGAGAAGTTATGCATTATTTACCCATTTTGTCATCGTAAAATGAGCTAGAACAAAGAAATATACAAATATTCAATATACTATTATTCTCCATTCTCTCTCAGTAGATTGAAACAAAAAAAGAAATAAATTGTTTTTTTTCCAAAATTTTCACAACCGACTTGCACAAGGCTGAAAGGGGGAGGGGTGGTGTGGTGGGGTGGGGTGGGGTGGGGGGTGTAATTTACATAATACACCTCGCATTTAAAATCAGGTGTCGTTAATAATGAGCACTTGTGTTTGAAGGAGCTCTTCATTAGTGTGAATGAGCATGTGATTGCCCGGGCTTTGATGTGACTTCACACGGCAAAAACCGGATTGCGGTGGCTAATGAAGTTCTGAAAACGACCGCCGAGTTCAGTGAATGTCAGTGCTTCTTTTGACATTAAAAGTTAACAAGAGACCCGGGGTCCCTTTGATGTGACACACCCAAGTTTAAGGGAGCCTTTGATACTCAGTTGAACAAAAGCGGAGCGCGAGGCCGTACCAAATTGCACGTTGTGAAAGAAAATACATGGAGTCTAAATGGCCTTAACCTGAGTCGACTGAGACCATAATTGTACGTTACAATTGTACATTGATGAGTGACTCAGTAGTTGCAGCTAGTATCAATGTACCTGTTTTGATTTCATAAATGTCATCCATCACTCTCTCAGAGTGATGTTTTGATCATTTTAATGGGGGGGGGGGGGCGCGTGATGAGCAACGTTTCTCAAATGGTCTTAGCAGCAATAACATGGGCACCTGCGTGTTTTGATGGCGGTATGCTAATTAGCCGCCGCATGAGCGGATGCTCCTTCTGAAAGAGAGGAGAGCCTAATTAATTTTCAGATTCGAGCTTTGATGTGTCTAATTGCTCTAAGCTTACCAACTTCATTAGTCAGCGAGCTCCCTCGGTGGACGGTGAAGCCGGGTCCCTGCGGTTACCAAGGAAAGATTTACCTGTGTATTTTTAGGCCCTGTTATTATTAGATGCACTGTTGCTGCTGCTGCATCTCAGCCCAGCCTAAAACTAATAATAAAACTTGGATTTATGACACAGAATTACCTTTCCTCTGCTTGGAGCGCGGTGAAGTGAGTCCATGGACCGTGTCAGTCGAGTTTATCGGTGCATACTGGGATCCTCCATGAAATTGTCTCGTGAGGTCCAGTGGGAGTTTGAAGGACAACAACGAGGTCTCCGGGTGAATGTGTAAAGGTTGGGGTGGCTTTGCAGAATTTGGGTTACATCCCACTCTCCGTGTCTGCTTTGTGGTGCTTTTCAACCATATTTTGATACATTTCCAAAATCTTAAATACAACTAAAAATCAAGACAAATTTAAATGGGTAAGATTTACAAATTTGAGTTACTGTCATGTGACTGACATTTTCCACCACCAAAAAAACTTTGAAATTAAAAATGTGTTTGCAATGACAATAACCACACAAGAACAAATAGCTGATGAAAAACTTACTCACCCAAGTGTCTTCCAATACAACTGATGCCTGTAAAGACATTCTTTACACAAGAGGGGGGGCAGGGGGATAAACGGTAAGGATTGTGGGAAGGAACAACAGGCAGGCTGCCTTGAGTGGCACTCGGAGAGAGTTACAGTCCATCAACGCTGTTGCAGAGAATGTGTCCATTATACTATATCTAATCTAATGAGTTGATTACCCAGTTGCAGCAGTCTGAACCTCGTTGACATTCAGAGGGCGCACATGCCAACGGGCACACTGGAATATGTGCTTTTCACTGCTGCCAGATGGACTGATCCAATTGACACCTCATTACTTGAGACAATATTGATTGAAGGGGACCTTTTTTTTTTCTGTTGGGGTCTGTTTTCACTATATGTTTTAAAGAAACTGACTGAGGATAATCATCAGGGAGACATTTTATTGAAATGCTCACTCACTGTCAATCATCCTAACAATAGCTCTCTCGCTCTCTCTCTCTCTCTCTCTCTCTCTCTCTCTCTCTCCCCCTCCGTCACTGTAATTTGGGATGTAATGATGATCCCAATGCTGAACTGCTTACTTAAGAAACTTATGCTGCAACGTTTTACGACACATCGCATGTTTTAAACTGGCAACAACTGGAGCAAAAAACAAATGGTCAACCATATAAAACTCATTAAGGTGGCCTGTGTTTGCGAGGCCAAATGGGAACATTGATAAGTGGGACCCATCTACTGCCGGAATACCTGGGGAGAAAAAAAACAAAAAAAACACGGAGAAATAAGTTGAAGAGTGCTTGCTTGTGAGTTTTCGAGGGGCTTGCCTGGTATCACGGCCTCATTAGTTAGCTTCTCTCTGTGTGTGTGTGTGTGTGTGTGTGTGTGTGTTTGTGTGTTTGTGTGTGTGTCAGGCCCCGGAGTCCAGGGCTGAAGCTCGGGGACTTGCTGACTTGTAAAAACACCTTTCTCTCTGCTTTTAATTTTTTTTCGCCTTCCCCGAGCACGTTTAGCACCTTTTTTGAAAACTCCAAGAGAGTGATTGACCTCATCAGTTTGCCTGTTTGACTGTGCAGGGTCATTTTCTTGCAAAGGGATAAATAATTGGCTTTTTGGCTTCCTGTCTTCACAGTTGTATTATCATAATTTCTTAAATAAATGTGTTTCGCAAGGATACAGCACAAGGGACTATTGTTTTTTTGTAGATATTCAGCAAATAGTATTGGCTCTGCTGAACACATTCTACTTATTTACATGGGATAATAAAAAAGCCATATTTTTCACGGTACTGTCCTAGAGGCAGAATTGGGTGGCTAGAGCACACTCACACAAACATGCACAAGCACACACACACACACACACACACACACACAACCTACAAAATTCAACTAAAGTTCATTGTGAGCCTATACATCTTTAGTTTTACCTGAAAAACGACACTATGAACACTACTGCACTGTTAAAAGCTGTTTTCACCCGTGGGCCGTCTCACACCTAAATTAAAAACTAAGTTGCCTCCATAGGGCCACCACCAATGCTTTTTTTTTTTTTTTTTTTTTTTTTTTAAAGTTGTTAAACACTGTAAGAGTCCCTCAGTGAAAAGCGATCAGTATTCATTTGGCTCATGCTGTGGTGCATTAAAAGCCTTTGGTACTGATGATCCATAATTCAGTCTCATTTTGACACATTAAATCCAAGGCCCACGTTTGTGATTTCTGCTGACCAAACGGCAGAGAGAAAGTCTTCATCAGCAGCTTGTCTGGAGATTATATTTCTTAAACAATGTTAATGCACCCAGTCTAACTCCCGCCTGGGGACAGTGATCCTAGGCCTCAAGGTGAAGTCATCATTACTCAGACACCCACAGAATAATGTACCGCTGGATATTACTCATGCTTTTATTTCATGCAGCAACCAATAAAAGTCTCGCAGGTGAGAAGGAAAACTGAGATTTATCTCGTTACACTGGTGAATTTTATTAGCTACATTTGCACACTGTGTACCATGCTAGGCTAATATATATATCCGCCTGACTGATATTATTAATTTGTGGATGTTATTGCCGCTTTAAATTTTGCTAATGGTTCAATGACAGTGACAGTCCCGTAAAAGAACGTTCCCTAAGCCCCTCCACTGGCCAACGATTCCCCCGATCATAGCTTAGCAACCATTACCAGGCGCGGCGGGGCTGTCGAACGTTTCGCTTCTCTACATGTTGAGGAGTGTGAGGGGTGTGTGTGTGTGACATTTCAAGGAAGGTAGTGAAGCCTTTCCAAAAAAGAGAAACGCAAAAGTTTCAAAAGTAAGAGTTTCAAACAGTAAATCCGAGCACGTGCGCGAAGTGAAAGCTTGGGGCGTGGTGGCGGCGGCGGCGACTGGGGGGTGGGAGGGAGGTCAGGGCTTAGTGAGTGTTCAGTGAAAATATTCCTACACTATGAGTCATTATGAATAAAACAAGGCTGGGTCACGGCTCTAGTTATCATCTGTCTGATACGCTGCGCCGCCGGATCGGGAATAAATGACATCATGCACAGGATGACTCAAAATTCAAATTTAATAGACAGTCAAATGTATGCACATTCCCGCCGTCAGGCTTGCTCGCTTCACTGCACAGTCTGTTTGCTTAGTTGCGTATTTACATTCCAAAACACTGGCGCTCATTAATTAAAAAGGAGACCAAAGTTCCCTGCCAGGGTTATGTTGGGGGGCCGATCCGCCCCACTAAACCATTTCCATTTGCCCTTGGCTTTCTAGGTGAACCAGAATGAGGGAGAATCTCCATATCACGTTTGTTCTTGTCAACCTATGGGCGAACGTTCAACCAGCACTGTCATATATTTGCATTATAATTAGCTGTGCCCAAGTGTGAAACGGTTTATATTTTTCCCGTGGGTGGAGAATGCATCACGGAGACGGGTGTAAAGCGTGTGTGTGTTTACAAACAGATGGTTTGTTGTGGTGCTTGATATTTAATTTCAGAGTGGATTTGTTGTCTCGTGTGTCTGCTCAGGTTTGTCTTCTTTGCTTTATTTGTGGTGCAAGTGCTGTGTTTGTGTGTGCGCGTGTGTGTATGTGTGCGTGTGCAAGTGCCCTCCAGAAAAATGTTACACACTGACAGTGACATGCTCTCTACTATACGGAAGTTGCACAAATTGAGCATGACAAGCTGCAGACAGAAAGTGGTCAGCGCAAAGCAGCCATGCAAGTGTCACACTGCTAAAAAAAATGAATTAATTAAATGTTAAAACTCAAAAAGTGAAGCAGATGCATGATCCAATTCCCTTTTCCTCATCTACATATTAGACACAGACACTTCAGTTGTTAGCTCAAACTTGAGCCGATAAATCCTCTTTGGAACGCGAAGGCCTTGGTGATGTTTTGTCCACCTGCATTTACAAAACGGAACATTAGAAGCATCTCGCAATACAATGCAATCCAGTGCAACACCAAGGCCTTAGAACTTGCCATGAAATTCAGTCAACGCCTCTCTGACACCGTGTCAACAAGACTGAACATTACAAGCCTCATGAAGATTTATTGCCGTGCTGTTGTTCTGGATTGCATTACTTTCTACAGGTGCACCCGCATCACCGTCTCAACACAGTTGTATGGATACATAATTTGTGAGAAACATGTTTAATTTCCAACTCGGTTATTGTAAATTAAGCCTAATCATTCATACTGACAGCAACTTTGAGTTCCTGCCTCATTGCCAGTGTTACTATGGCTACATTGTCACTGGCACTATTGTGAAAAAGCCTGGTGATTTGCATTCTGTGGCTCTCACTAGCTGGAAATGTCTACTGTCACATTCTAACGACGATCACACTGAGACCACCCCGATGTAACGGCGTTAAAAATCTGCGAGTATGTGCCGCACTTTTGTTTTGTCACAACCAAACGAATGGTATTCACAACAAATAATAACATCACACCCTGAGCATGAATTAGTAATTGTGGGAGCGCACTTTCTTTTTGTGTCTGATGTTCTGATGTGATGTTCCACTCATTAGGCATTCCAAACAGTGAGCCGGGGTCTTGTGTATATGTGCACCTCACGGTGTTATCTAATAACGGGCAGACAAATGGAACACTGGCGTGTATTTTACAAACATCAGGCAAAGGTTGTAATTAACATGCAACATCCACTATTTACTGCAACTGTTTGTTTTTGTTTTGTTTTTCTTACAATTAGCGCAGCACATATCTTTCCCTATGCTTTTTGGACACAGCCGCTTTGAAAGAGCACAGACTCATTTGACTGGAGAAAGCTGTGCCATTGCATTGTATGCATTCGTGCAGTGCAACAGTGCTGACTCACAATATTATGGTGACCTTTGACCTCAATTTAGCAAGGTTATTATGGTAAACGGATTAGCTCAACGGGTAATCAGTTGGTCAACCTCACTGTTACCAGCTCCTGTGTAAGCCGACGTTTCTTCGTTTCACTCCGACACTTCTGTTCTTACTTTCAATGCAGCAGGCTCACGCTTCTTCTTCCACCCTTTCTTTGCTGCACCATCAGAGCCGTAATGAAGTCCATTGTGGTGTTAAATCTACTTCATGCAAATGGAACAATGCAAATGGATGATGGCAAATTACTTGGAAGTGTTTTCAGGGAGGTGACGTGCTCAGACGAGTGTCTGCAGACAGAATCCACTCACAAGAGTTTCCAGAAACCTCAAACCCCATGACTTGGGAAAACTAGCCACGTTCCTGCATCAGAGGCTCTGATCAAGGTTGTTTATGGTATGGCAAACATCACCTGAATAGAGATGGAGTATACATGAGACTGGTGGTTTGAATGTAATACCTGTCGTACCAACAAGCAACCATGTCGGGTTCAGAGAACAGGTACAATCCTCTGCAAACAACGTCTACTAACCTATATGGGTTTGCACACCAAATACACCACTTGCTATTACTGTAGTCACTTTATGTATCTTGGTTTCATCAAACAGGTATTGGATGTATGTATAAAAAAACAACTTTTTTCTCCGCCTGTGCAGGGTCTGTGTCTTCCCGGTGATGACGGCAACCAAAGTTACAATTAGCAGTTGTTAATGATACCCGTATCATTAAACTGAAAGCGGGGGAAAAAAAATAAAGTGTTTCCAACACAATCAGGATTGTACATAAGATGCTCTGAGCTGTGTTTACTGTTCACATGATCCCTGATCAGTTCAGTCACTGAATGATCTGTGTGGGGGAATGAGAGCTTGTAAAAACTTTTATCATTACCTGTGGTGGTTAAACGCCATTTAACCACGTGTTTGTGTTTGTTTATGGATAGTTGTTGCAGAGCTAACCTTTCACTGCTGTAGCTAAACTGCCTAGGTGTTATTCTTCTGGCATTTTTTTTTTTTGGGCATTTACCTATGAGCTTTAGCTATTAACACCACCCTCTGGCTGAGAGTAGGTCCGACTTGATTTGCACGTGGCGCGGGGAAAACTGAGACGGACACATGTGTCACTCAGATGCTCAAAATGACATGTAAAAAGAGACTGGGGATTATCAAGGAAAGGCACGGAGCAGCTTTTTTAAAGCTGAGGAAGCTGGTAGCAAACCTTGTAAGTGTCCAAAAAGCTGCACATTTAATAAAGAAAAGCAAAAACACATTAAACTGAAACTTTTTTGTTCACCTGACCTTGTTTGGAATGATTGCTATTTTGACTTGTCATCATCGGAGAAGCACAGGTGTTACTAAATAACATTAAAGGTGGCTCTATTTTTCAAGTGTAAAATTTGCATTTTGCACTTCTCCACTAATGTCCTAATCGTGATGAGTGGAACATGCATTACGCTCTTCAAGTGAGGTGCAAATTGAATGAGCTTTCACTGTAGTGTGACCCCGGAATATGTAGTTCACTGGACAATGCTCTAATAGCGTGTGTTGCAGTATTTTGTGTCAAACACGTTCTTGCTAGAAGTAAACTTCAGGCAGGAATAGTGGGCCGTGCACATTGTCTTCAGTCTTGAGGAGCATAAGCAGTTTGTTTATGTTTACACTCTTGTTTTCCCACCCAATTATCATTTTTGCCTGATAAAGAAATGCAAGTTATCCAGAAACTTTCACTTCAGCAGCGTGGCTCAAAGCTGATTTTTTCTTTCTTTTTTCTTTTTTTTTTTAAGTGTGCATGGCTGAGAGGACGATTGGAGTTAGATATGAGATAGAAAGAAAGGGAAAAGATAGATAATTCTTGAAGGAAAAAAAAAAAGCACAGCTGAGCTGAGCACAGAAAATAGATATCTGTGGCGCATCAGCGTCAAACTTTACACTGCCGGGTGTGAACCTGCAGCTCATCCAGGCGATTTTTCAGCTCCCATTGACACTCAAAAAAGATAATGAGCTTATAGATGTTTTTAAGATGTATTTTTTGCTCATGTCTGTGGCAGGGATTATAGTTTGGAGTTAATAATGCTTGTCTCTTGCTTTCACAAACAGAGCCTGGTGAGGGGGGAAAAAAAAAAACTCAGTTGACAGACTAAAAAGCTCGCAGATGCCACAACAATTCGAGACGATGTCCTGAAAATTGTGCCTTGGGTTAACTTAGCTTTATACATCTGAATAGCTGAGAAAGCTTGGGCTGAATTTTTTTTTTTTGTTTGTTTTTTTTTTTGTGACAGCGAGAGACATGAAGACAATTCTTTCTACAATTTCTGTGTGTTTATTGAACAAAATTACCTCAATTAAAGACACTAAAAAACTTTGATGAATATCGCTCAGACACAAACTGAGTTAACCTTACACAATGCCTAAAGGAAAAAATGATTTGTTCACCAATCAAACCCTGGACACAGTTTTAGTGTTAACTTTTAAATGACTGTTTCATAGTATTCTTAGTTGTACTAAATTATGTGCATATGATGTTCAAAACAGCAGAGGACACAAGTATTATTGATAATAAATAATAAAAAGTGGCATGTGGGTTTAAAATTGTCAATGTCAATTCTCAAATAAAAAGCCAATGTTTATATAATTGTGAATAAGTGTGAACAAATAAAGGCTGGCTGTTAATAAAGGTGCTGTTAAAAAGAAAAACACTGAGGGGAGAGAAATTACTTGTAGCCTTATGTAACAGCTCACATGGGAAATTTAGTATAATGTACATTTTCACAGCATTGATTCCATCAGTGCAACAACAACAGAGACGTGTTGTGCTCACTCTGCTCTGAGTTCATGTTTTTTTTTTTTCCTTCACATTAAAAGCCTTCTTAAAGAGGGAAGGTTTCAAGAGTTTTAATGCGAAGAGTCTGAATGAGAGGGTGTAAACCGTTTCGGCGTAGTAGTGAGATTAATGCAGTGCAGGCTACATTAGCTGCGGTGAGTCTCGCCGTTGCCGCGGGTTGTGGCACTGTTGTGACTCCAGGTGTTCATGCGGCGAGCTGCCTGCGGCCGTCTGACTGAAGACTGACCCTGCACACAGATCTGCACTCTGGGGTTCGTGTTTGTGTAATAAGGTTTCAAAGCCACAGTAGTCATATGAACAGCATGGAGATCTCTCTTGCTTCCAGTTTGTCCCTGTGCCTGCCAGGTACAGCAGCTAACGCTAGCTAGCTGTCTGCAGGTATCAGGCTGACGTCCGGTTAAAAAACACACACAAACAGCAGGAGTTGATGGATTAGTGCACAGACTTTTCCACTCTATCTGTACTGAAACACTGTCTATTTAAGTGGAGCACTGTGCTATATTTAGGTGAAGCAGTCTATAGCTGGAATAACCTGTATTTAGCATGCATAATGATGACAGCTTAATCAGGTCTTTTATTATTCTTGCACAACTCTAACACACATTGAAGTCCTAAAAAAAAAAAAAAAAATGTTTTAGTCAAAATATTTAAAAAATTGCTTTAAATCGTGAATCAGCTGCAGCTTTTATAGAAATTGAGCCTTCAATTTTAGACCATATTGCTCAGCCTTCCTTTTCTGATTTTTGTCTTGATAGGAGTTTTATTAACTTTGACTGCATTCATTCTACAGACGCTTTTAAATGTGGATTGTTGTTTTAATAGTGGCAGAAGAGCAAGTAACTTTGCTTGGCTGAAGCTGAATGGGTTCTCCGTGCAGGTAGAAAAGTTGAAGTGAGGTAAGGTTATTTTGTACAATTTATTTGGTACTTTACAGTAAAAAAACCTGCTGAGTGGGCTTTCAAGAAGTTGTTAAAGACCACTCATTTATGTTTTTAAATGAATGGTGCCCTTGTGTGAGAAATGGAAATGAAACGTAAATATGTGACCATGAGTTATTTTTTTCTCTCAAATCTTTCTTTTCAGAACGTAGTTAATGATATTATGTTCATGTAAAGTGAGTGAACAGCTAAAGTGGAGATAGGAGAGCAGTGATATGCTGCATTATTCAATGGTAAACCTTTAGGTATCCATTCCAGGAGACCATGAGAAATGTGAGAACTCTGCTAAGACTCTAAGGCAGGGTTTTATTTTTGGAGTATCTCTAGCTGTAGCATCGAGAATGCCTCCATGTTTGGAAAAAAAAAAAAAAGAAAAAATTCAACATCAACAAAGGGCATCATGTGGCCACTGGCTCCATCTCTGGTGTCTCAGCCGCCGCTCTGCAGATTACGAGCCTGGCGTGGCCAGCAGGGCCGCGCAGGGTGAATTGTGCCAGGGGATCCATTCGCTCTGGCACAGTGACCGGGGCCAGAGTTTGCCGTGGGCGCGCTGTCTGATGATGCAAAGAACTTGGCGAGACAGGGGTGGTTCTGTGAGTGAAAAGGTTCCTGTCCAGCACTGGATATGAAATTGAGGCTGGTAGTGTCATTTTCAGTCGTGATTGCTGTGGGATGGAGGAAATGGGAGGATTTTTCAGGGCTAACCATAAAATGTAGGAACCTTTTTTTTTTTTTTTTTGCTTTCACAGACTGGTGTCTTTGAACAAAAGCTGCTGTGTATTCAGCTAACGTAGTGTCGTGTTTTATGATGCGTCACTCCCCGTTGGCCTGTTGGTTTTCATTTGCTTGGAAAAGTCTCAAAAACTTGCATCAAGGACGACTACTTGTGGCTTTGTAATATCCAAGTCTACACACTCACTCCAGGACAATCATTTCTATGGAGTAAGCCATTCCATATCCACTCTCTCGTAATCTGAATGAATTTATTGACTTTACCCCTGGATGGTGCTGAATATTCAGGGCATGTCAAAAAAAACCCCAAAAAAGCAAAGTGGCATGTACATGCACATTAATCCAAATCCGAATCTTCTCCTCAGAAGCACTTCCAGAAAATGCAAATGGTGCAGGTGACCTTGCCCGGCAAGGAAATGGGAGGAAAAAGCTGCACACATCGTTGTCAACAGAAGTGATAGAAGCAGAAAATATTCCCTCGAGGCAACTGGAACATCTCTATATCCCCACCCTGACCCACCCACCCACCAACCCCCACCCTGCAGGGCCGGCAGAAAGAAGAAGAAAAAAAAAAAAAGTTTCAAAATGTTCCAGAGCATGAAAGATTGTGAGCTTGTGGATATTGACATATTTTAATGCAACAGTGTTTCTCCCAGTCAAGCAGGTATTATCTGCATAGTGAAGCAGTGTGCTTTTTTTTTTTTTTTTTTCCAAAAGCCTGTGTAGTCAATATGAGTGTGTTGTCCACCGTCTGTGAATAATGGATGAGGGTGTGAAAGGTAAGGTGAGGTGGGAGTGGGTGTATTCATGCATGGTGTGTTCCACGAGACAGGGAACCACAAGAATAACTGCAGCTTTATAGTAGCACGCACAGCCACACACACACACACACACACACACACTTTTTTAGGTCTTCTGTACTCGTGCTGCTTTTTTCCTAATATGAAGAAAAAAAAAAAATTAAAAATCACAGAACTCTTTTTGTGACGTGAAAGCAGCAGCTGTTCCGCAGACGATGAATGTGGTGGTGACTTACAGAGACAAAAGATGCAAAGTTGAGTAATCATGCCAAAACCACTTAATGTTCTCACGCTGCCAACTATTCTGAAGCCTTCTGTTCAAACTGTTCAAATATCACGGGTCAACAAACCCAGTTTCCACTCAAAGGGTAAGCAGCGCACAAGGAAGAGTTAGGAGCATTGTTTGTTCTTGTACAGAATGTTTTAACATGCAGAAGCGGCACAGATAGAATATACTATATAGTATCGTGGCATAAACATGCGACAATGCTCCATAAAGCACTTCTGTTGACCATGGTAGTGTAGATGTCCGTGAGGGTGGACATGAGAGTTAGTTCATTTTTTTATAGTGTTTCTGCACCTTTAGCACCATTTCTAAATTTTATATAGCTGAACGATATGCAAAAAAATCATTATTATTTTTTAACTGATATCTCTGCTTTTATTTTTATAGCGACAGTAGAGATAGAGGGGAATTACATGCAGCTCAGGCCCGGGTTTTTTTTTTTTTTTTTTTTTTTTATTTCATCATCACAAAAAAAAAAAAATATATATATATATATAAAAATGATGATGATGTAATTCTTGGTCTGTACCAAACAAGCATGTTCGATTACGTACGGAGAATAAGATTTGTATGCATGGGGCATCTCTGTAGCATCACAGCGCTTCATTTGTGGTATGTTTTGACACATTTTTAGCTTTATCAACAAAATTGCGGCTCTATTTGGATAATATTTGGATTAATTGATCAGCTCAAATTGTGTATCACATTTAATTACTGTAAGTTCTCATGAAGCAACCCTGACTTCTAGAAGTGATGTTTATATAATACAAGCGAGTGGTTGAGGTCAAAAAATAGTCTTGGTTAGAAATAATCAAAAGTCAAGACTGACTTGTAGCACAAGACGAGGCATCTTTACTTTTTCTTTATTTAATCTTTACCTTGAACCTTTTCCAAACTTTAACCAAAGGTACCTTTTGTGTCTGAAACCTTCAAAATGTATAATGTAAAAGAAGTAGGTTGTACAATGTATTTTCTTAGTAGAGGGAGTTGCAAGGAGAGTATCTCTGACAATGGAACGTTATATATATAAATATATATATTCCTTCATTCATTCATACATGACAGTTTTTGTAATGCACGTTGCTCAGCGGATTTATGATTTTGCTCCGCACTGGGGAAATACAGCATTTGCTCATATATCTAACAGTACAGAGAAGTGAAGTTGGCTCTGAAGGGGTGCATTGTGTGTTAAAGTGAAAAGAAATAGATTGATTTTCTGACTGCGATGGCTATGACACTGCAGGACTGAAGTGTTGTAAGCCTCAAAGTTTTAACAGTGACACTGCTTTCACGGTGCATTTGACATTGACTGCTGGTATTCTCCGGAAAGAACATGTCTGAAATAAGGTTAGAAATGTTACCTTGAATTGGAGGAAGAGGTGACTTCTCAAAAGCAAGTATTTCAGGAAAGAGACTGAAAAGATGAGACATTATGGGGGGAATGAAATTCTAAAGTTGGGTAATGGAGGAGTAAGAAGTAAGAAGTAATGCACAGTAAGGTTACGGAATCCAGAATCAAAACTCACTTCAAATCCCAAGTACAACTCCTTACTTTCCATTTTCCTAGCACTGCTCTGCTTCAATAGTAGCTCATATCACTGACCATCCATTTCCAGCCACAAAATGAAAAACAGATAATGCATTTACACTCTAATTCTTCAGTGGGTACAATGCGTCCTCTATATATATATATATATATATGGAACTTGACACTTGATGGAAATATGCAGCAGAAAATGCAGGGAGAACTCTGGTTGTCAATTTCAAACTCATTCTTCATTTGTCTCTCTATAGAATCCACATCTGTGTTTTCCTGCTGCTCGCCACACTTCGCTCCCATACACGTCCGCGCAACGAAAATTACAGGAAATTAAAATTCCCTCTCAACGTACAGATGTATGTGAGCTCCCCCACGAGAAGGTGAATAAATAAAGCGGCGATGCGGAGGAGTCTCACTGATGGCACAGGGAGGAGAGAGAGACAATCATGATAATGAAGGAGGGAGGAAAAAAGAATGAAATAAATAAATTCTTACAAAACAAGATAAGGATCAAGGACGAGAGGCGTTTCAAAGGAGCGGCATTACGGTGTACGGTGTTTTGTACGTTGTGCTCATGAAGATCATTATACATGTTTGTGTGCGTGGGAGCATTCACGATTGATGACGAACTTTGGATCAGGGTGAAATATCTTCACATTTATTGGATGTTATTTGGCCGTGAAATTTGGCACAATCATGGTCCCCAGAGGATCAATTCTAACTACTTTAGTGAGCCCTTGACTTTTTATAAGTAGCAACATTAACAAGTCAGTACCTCGCAATAAGGCGACTAGATAAAGAACAACCAACGCTGGCAGTATTGAGTCCTTTGATGGCCGTAAACAAACAGAAAATTTCGTCAAGGTACAGGAGCCAAGACATGAAAGGCCCAGCTTTGCTTTTGTTTTTTTTTGGCCACTCCAATAATTTTGTTTTCTGGTTTGTAATGTGCATCGCCATCTCGTCATGGCTACAGGCATGTAGAGTCTCGTTTTTATAAACTGTGGGTCGGGATGGGGGGGGTGGTGCAGGGATGCACGGGGTGGAATCATTTTCAAGTCACCCTCACAACAGGCTTTCTTCCTGAAAATTACAGGTTTCGAGCTCTGCGTCACACAAATGACTGGTATTATGGTGATAGCGGGGAATAAACAGGAATGTGGGTGTAGAAATTGGTTGTAGAGGGAGGAAGGATAGGAGAGGAAGATGCGGAGGGGCAGGAGACTTGACCTCCTTCTCCGAGCACTCTCAGGAGTGTCCACTGAGAGGACATGAACAGGAGAGCAGCCATTGTTTTAGTGCAGTATTAACTCCTATACTGTCCACCCCCCTTGCATATAAAATTAAGAGGAAGGGGAGTTATGGGCCAAGCAAATTTCCAACCTGGCAACATGAATGCCAATGATTTTGCGCATTATGTCCTGGGGAAAGGTTAGCGGTAGCAAGGGAAGGCAGGATGAGAGCAGATGCCCTCCTCTGTGTCCTCCACCTCCGTATCCGCCTCGTCATCCCGCTCAGCCTTTAAATCTTTTGCCCGTGCCACAGCTGTCTTACAAAGCTGACAATGAGCTTTTCATTGCCGCCATTCACCTACACATAAGCCACTGTAATTGTTTCTTGCTTTGATTCTCCCATTTTGATTGTGCATCGCCCCGGCAAACCGCCAAGCAAACCCAACAAACCGTGGGCCCTGTTATCACTGCAGATGAATGGGTGTATACTCAGTAAATATTTCAGCGAGATGGAACAGGAATGAGAAAAGGGGGAGGATTTCCTGTTGCCAATTGAAATCAAACAGCCCAGCCTCCTGTCAGCGGTCCAGCATTTCCATGCTGAAGTGTACAGATGTCTCACCATCTGTAAAGGGTCTTGTAGAATCCAGGACTGCATGTGTCGGGTTAAAGGTAGCTGATATCTGCAGTTTACTTCAGGGAGCTGATGGAAGGAGAGGAAACTCACCAGCTCAGTCATTCATGCGCAGATAATCTACACTGGACAGTAAAGGATTCCTGTGACTTCCTTTGAGAATATAGTAATAAACTGGTGTGGCTACAATATAGAGGTTTGGGAGAACACTGACAAATTGGAAGCAATTGTATAGATGGCTGGGTTTGAGCACGACAATAAAAGCATGCTGCAAACAGCGAGAAGACACTTGCAGGAGAGAGATGATGAGTTGACAGACGGTTACAGTACGGCGAGGTATACAGTGTGTCCTTGAAACACATGTCACTGTGAAACGCAATAATTGTCTACTCTCAAACACAGAAAGTGCATCCTCCAGTGGGAATTGACAACGGTGATTTATTTGCACATCTTGCCAGGGTCCTTTACTCTACATGGCTCTCATGTCGCGTGTCTCTGTCTCATCTGTCATGCGTCGAGATGCACATAACGCCGCGACGTTCCAATCTGTTTTGGGCAATCTCTCACGTCAGAATGCCACTGTGTGAAATGATTAAGTGCCATTTTTAATACACACACAGTCATGAGATGGCAAACGAGACAACAAGACCCTGCGAGTAAACGGGGGATCTGTCGTGCATCCACTGTGGGATCCAAAATTTTGTGGGACTCGCTGGCATTAGCACACCAGGATGTGGTGGCAGTTGATGCATCTCGGCTCAGCTTTTGACCTCAAAATTTGTGACATACAACAGTCAAATTTAGTGTGGATTAGGACTGCAGCTAACAATTGCTGATAATCAATGCTAATCAATAAATTACTTTGTTTCTAAAACATAAGAAAATAGTGAAAAAATGTCCACCACAGCTTGTTAAAGTGATGTCTACAAATTGTTTACTCTGTTCAATCCAAATGATCCGAAACCCAAAGAGCAACTCCTTAGAGACTGGAGAAGCTGAAAAGGATTAAAATTATGAATTGATTATTAGACTCTTCCCAATTACTTTTTTGTCGATCAATCAGTGTAGCCTCGTTCAGATAGGAGTCAGTCTGTTGGTAGACGTGGTTGAAAATGCCATTCTAGCCTAGACTACACTAGATATTCTGTGAATAGAAGAAGCTAAAGCACACACAGATTTTAGCTGTTAAAAAAGAATAGCTGGGTTTTTTTTTTTGGGCACTTGGGGGCAGCAGAAACAACTTGTAAACACAGCACTGATGTGTTGAACTTGTTTGTAATTGTCGATTAAAACATCCAGCGCATATGGAGCGACATTCACTTTAATTTACTTTAATAAGTAATGTTCACTGGGCAAATTCAAGTCACTTTCCTTTTAGCTCAGTTTTTGGTCTCCACCAATCTCTCAGGGAAATATGTGGCTATCTGGCCTCCATCTTCTCCAGTTAGCCACTAACCTGGTCATTTTCATTTAGTGTTAGGAAGGTAGCTCACAGAACAAACAGGTTTTCAGATCATTTTGCCTGCTGAGGCCGAAAAAAGCCCACTGATGAGAGCAGTGAGACTCAACCAAAACATCAAAGTTGTGCACCGTAAAACCAAAACAATGACCTGGAAGATACTTTAAAGTCTTTGAGCTCAGAAGACGTGTATGATAATTCAATGCTGGCTCTTAACTGTGAGCGATACCTTTTGATATACAAGTAGTTCTGTGATCCATTGTTAATACAGAAATTTATTCATTCATTTATTTACTAATTAGAGCTGCTTTAAATAAATTACTCATTAAAATGAAGGTGTGAAAATTTGGAGACGACAAACTGTTTTACTGGCTGCTGCTGCAGACCAAGGGCCAAGGGGGGAGACTTTCATGGTAACCTATAAAGTAGATCCTCCCTGAATTAAATGGTTTTAAAATAATGAGGTACATAATTAAGAAGGTTGCAGTTAAAACACAGTGGCTTGTCTGTGGCGTGCCTCCTGTATCACCCGGGAGTTCTTGTGTACTGTATAAACTAACCCAAGCTAATAAGAGTTAAAGTAAAATGTTGATTTCATTTACAAATTCCCCAGGCCATAGTTTCTTGTAGGATTTTTGCTGCTTTTGTAGAGAAAAAGTTTAGCTTTCTGTAATGTGGTGAGGAGCAACTGATCTGCGTCATAAACTATTTCTGATTGGCTGTTAAATGCCAGCCATTCCTTTCCAGATGAAGTCTAATAACTTCTTGATGCAACATCATCAGCTCCCTCCGTTGCTACTGCGCTAATTACCATGGTCGCCCAACAATAAAACTATTGGGTCATAATAAGCTACTTGCACAGATGACCTGTAAGATATATATTTTTTTTTTTCTTTAAAAATAGCGAGAACAGTGCCGACCGCTACTTCCGACTCTCAAGTCATATAAAGTACCAAGTGCAATTTCTCAGAGTACTGACTGTTTTCCACCCTCAGTCACTCTCTCTCGCCAACTGTGTGTTGTTTATTTAAATGGTCAAAAAGAGCCTGTTTTTCAAACTTGTGAAAAATATTTTTCTGCCTCTCCAATGACCTCTGACTCATGAAACGGAATCAGTTTGGACTTTTTTCTTCCTTAGTTAAACAAATGATAAAGTTCCACAGACTCCTGAGTCATGAATTGTTCGTTTTAGCTGACTAGAAATAAAGAAAAAATAATAATAAAAAAACAGATGGCACTCCAACTTAAAGGACCGAATGGGTCACCTGTGCCTACCCTCGGATACAACCCATAGGAGTACACAAGCAGCAGGCGTACCGCTCCTTTGTCGTCATGGTAACAACAATAAACGAACAATCTCACACTTAAAACTTGCCTCGGATTAGTTATCCATCACAGTGAGGAACTTTTTGCCTCTAGTCGTTAGTAAAACTTGTCTTATATTCATCTCTGCAGTGCTCTTTAAATGTGGAACTTGGCACCTTCAACCGGCTGCATTATCACATGGAAACAATGCAACTTGGACAAACAGTATTCAATTCTCTGCATGAGGATTTTCAGATATTTACATGGAAAGCAGTAGTTGTCTGAAAGGAGGGAAACGAGTCTTCAACCATAATTTTTACCTTGGAAAATGATTGGTAATAATTACAGCTGAGATGATTAGTTGATTAATTGATTAGGCCACCAACCGAGAACTAATTAGAGATTTTTTTTTTTTTTTTTTTAAATAATTGAATACAATTTTGAGCAAAGATACCCAAATTTGCTGATTCCACCTTTGGAAAGATGATGGTTTGCTGTTTCTCTTTTTCTTATCTGATGGTGTATTGACTGTCTTTGGATTTTCGGTCGACTTGTTTTATTTTTTATATATATATTTATATATATATAGATATATATATCTATATGTATATATTATATTAGTTTTTTTTGGATGAAGACTTCTCTGTATGTCTGAAATGAAAGGAATATGGAAGAATTGATTTCTGTAAAGTGCAGAAACAAAATCTGTTTTCTCATAAGTTGGCACCAAAAATCTGCCAGATACATATTCACACTGATTGTTGATGAGTTCATTTGATGGAGCAATCCCCCCCCCCCCCCCCCCCCCCCCAAAAAAAAAAACAAAAGTCATCCATGAACTGTTGCGTCACACAAAGCTGCAATTTACTCGTCATGATGCCCACTGAAGTCTTGAGTGCACGCTTGCCCTGTTGGGTTTGGGCAGACTGGAACCAGCGCTCCTTGTAAAGGGAATAACAAGAGCTTATCCTGGAGGGGTAATTGCTTGCAGGGAAGGACATCCTTTGATGGGGCCACGCTCTGCTTATCTCGCACCCAAGGTTCCTGCTAAAAGGAAAAACAAAACCAAAAAAAAGAAAAAGAGAGGAAAAAAACCCCTTCAAACATGGTTGTAATGAAGCAATAACAAGCTGCTGCGAGATGTTTTGTATGCACGTCGCCATGGTAACAGCAATCGGGACTCTAATGCAAAAGATACCACGTTAAATTGCATTAACGAGAAGGACCGGAGCAGACCCTTATAAGATGTTGAGCACATTGTGATTTGAAGATGACGACGGTGGTGCACTGTGTGCTTTTCAGGCAACTGAACAATGTGAAATGTTGATGACTTGTAACTCACCGTAGTTGGTGGAGTGTACGGCTTTATGCATGTAAATCTGCAACACAAGATATGGTTTGCTTCAGAAAGGGGGGTATAAAATGTGCAGACAGTAAGTGTTTTTTTTTTTTTTTTTTTTTTACATCACATTTTATTATAGCAGCTACCTCCTATATTACTTTTGTGGGTAGGGATGAGCAACAATACATAAAAAGTAACTGAATCAACAAAATACTGCATTTTCAGTGAAGTTTTTCATTTTGAAAATAAAGTAAAACACATAACCTGGAGAGCATCGTTTTTTTTTTTTGCAACAGTCCCATACGGCCCAGTTTGTGAGTATAAATATGTGCTGCTTGCAATCTCTGTGAATTTAATGTCAGATTTACTGAAGCAGCAGCCAGTTAATCTGTGAGTGCGTCTGCCTTCTAGACACATTCTGCGAGTGAAGGAGAGATTAAAAGGTCCAGATCAGCAGTGGGATTTATCTAAAATCAGCAACATCAGTAAAAAAAACAACAAAAAAAACTCAAATATAGAGGGGTAGTGATGTGGAAAAAGTCATTAATACAGTGATGAAATTCCAAAAGACCACATTTATTTAAGATTTGTGTCTGTTAGTCATAATAATATACCCTGCAAAAAAGAAAATCTCCATCGTTAGCAAGTCATTAGTCTCAGTTTCGGCCTTCAAACATCATGAAGAATGAATAATGTCTTTTAAAAGTGTATGTGTAAGGTTCCAAAGTGTTACAGAAATAAATGTACAATAAATGTCAGGACAATAAGATTACAATTTGTTGGCCACAGGTCAGTCAGAGAGAGATTAGAAAATTAGAATAAAAATAAAAACTTAAAGTGCCTCTCTGGTCACTGATATATGTAAATGTATGTCTGGACTAAAAAAACAGCCAATTCTAATGAAAGGAATTGCTGTAGATTGTAGCTTTAGTCTCAGCTCTGCACATCACAACCAGTGGCTGATTTGTATTCCACGATCACATTGTCGCTCCCTCAAATAAGCTCAAACGCTGTTGTGAACACTTTGCCCATTCACCCCACCGTCTCTCCATAGAACAAAATTACACATTGCATATTCTTTGCCCTTGGGTTCCCAGACTAAAACCAAGAATAACATAAAAGATGCTTAATGTCAAATTTCACACAACAGTAAGCTGCTCTTCAAGCAGTGCCATGAATCATGTATAACTACACTTCCTCAAAAACTTTTCCTCATGCCTCTGGTGGCCTTTCTTTTTTTTTTCTTTTTTTTCTATCAGCTCAAACAAATGGTAGACATCCTCCAACCTCACCCCTCTTAGTTGTATATGCTTTGTCACATTTTATCTCTCAACAAGATATTTAACTTGTGTGGCTTTTAAATGTGCATCGTTGGATGAAGTAACCAGACCTTTTTACCCTTTAGTAAAAGTACAAGTACACCAAGGTAAAAGTCCTGCCTTCAAAATCATACACAAACAAAAGTACAGGAGTATTATCAGCAAACTCTTCCAAAAAGTAAAAGTAGTAAAATTGCCCTTTTGGCATTATTGGATTGTTAATAATGATGCATCAGTTTTTAAGCAGCATTCTACTGCTGTAGCTGTAGGCGGGACTACTTTTAAGTACTTTATTTCACCTCTAAAGGGTCACTAGATTAAATTTAGGGGGCTATGAGTTGATTAAAATAGGTTAGAAAAGAAGAAGAAGAAAAAAAAAGTTGACATTTTTTTGACTTTCTTTGTGAAACATCGCACGCTTTTCTTTGGGCTCTGAAAAGTTATTTCAATGAAAACCAGTTTGAGAAGTTTAGAGGGGAAATGTCTCTTTTAGTGGAACTGCTAACAAGTCACAGACAGCTTAAACTTGGCAAAGCGCCCTAACTACACATGGATTTCCTTTTCTTTTTATAAAGGGTCACTAACCTGACGCACCAGATGGTTTGTTACCCAGAACCATCTGGGAAGGATTCGCTGGAAAGTGTTCGGAAAAGGGCAGGCGCGTTCAAAAATAAAAAAATAAAAACCTGGCAGGTGATTGGATGAACCATCTGTCTGCCACCGTCGATCCAGGGGCGGATCCAGAGTATTTTCACGTGGGTGGCACAGGGGGTAACAACGGTTAAACTAACTAACTAAACTAACCCTAACCCTAAAGTGCCACAGACCTCTCTCTTCACTATTTAGACTACTGAGTAAAAACAATTACTTTACTTCGATTGTAGTCAAACAGTGTATTTCTGCCTTTATCTTGCTTTTGTTGTATTGTTACATTACCTCTTTCACCTTGTAACGAAGATGCATACCTTTTTCCTTTTCTGCTGTAAACATTAATATTCTGATGAACATGTCCGCTTCTTAACAATCTTCTCAACACACATCTGGCTCTTCTGTGGGTGCAATGTATTGTACAAGAACGACAGCAGTTACAGCACTGTCACTCATCACATATTGCAGTATTTATTACAACATTTTGAAAATTCCAACTTTTTCACTCTACGTAATAAACGAGTAGTCTGACGCAGAGTGAGCAGCACCTTGTCACAGTGAAATTGAGAACAATATCATATAATCTTAATCAGTAACCACGTGAGGGTTCTGCACACTGAATACTATCCTAACTCCCCATGATCCCGCTAACTTAGCTGACATAAGCTAAACCAGGTAGACGAAGCTAACCACGTCTATTAAGTGTTGTTTCAGAACAGTTTCACTTGCAAACAGAATGAAAAATAATTTTTTTTCTGTAGTTTGCAAAACATTGTTGTGACAATTCTAAAGAGAAATATAACGTTTACAGCCGACTGAGTGGGGAAGTTAGAGCATTTAGTCGGCACCACCACTTCCTGTTCATGTGTTTCAAAACAAAAGCACCAGTCCTTTTACTTTCAGTTCACTTCCACGTTTAAGTTTTGTTTCCATTTTATCATACAAGCTTTACATAACGATTTGACATCACTAAAAGCACCCATGTGTCAATCACAGGTTAACTTGAACCAATTTTTTCCCTACCAGTTGGTGACCCTTCTTTCAATGAAGAAATATTCTGCAGCTCTGACATATCCAGTGCTATAGGAGCATCTATACTAACCTCTATAGGAGCTGCTCTTCCCACTGTCGTCACACTGCAGGAAGTCACAGTGCAGACTCTCGGGGCCAAAATGTTTGTTCTCTTTGCCCACAAACTCCAATATTTGGCAAACGTCTCACAAGATGGGCACAGAAATGTACTGAAATAGTTTGCATGTGGTCCACCCTTAGATATGATGATCTGTTGTTTTTTTTTCTCTTCTCTCTGCCCTGGTAGAACTCAATTTCCCTTGGGATCACGCTGTTGTATCTTTGAAAACAGCAAAAAAAAAAAAGTAACCTAAATCCACCCAAAGACTTTTTCTTCTCTGTGTTTCTTATGAATTTTCTGGAGTCCTTTGTTTCTTTGCGAACATTCAGATGTACTTTATATAGAAATACCAAGCCATGAATCATGTCAAGTGAGATTTACTGTACATTTCTGCTTTCGCTGACTTCCAGGGACCTTTTGTGTTTGTATCTGTCTCTCCTTGTCTGCTTCCTTCTCCCTCTCACTCTTCCTCGTTTTCTTTTTATATCTTTGTGCACTTTGTGAGGGTGGGGAGAAAAAAAAAAAAAAGGCAGCGCGAGAACACAGCTAATTCACTCCTCAACTGCAAAACAACTTTAATGTGCGCCGCTGTTAATAGCTTGTGACTGAACAACCTGCCATTCAGTCAAACTTTTCAGTGAGGAGGGACAGCCATTTTGGAGAGTGAAGGATGATGTGTAATGGGGGGTGGGGGTTGTCGGACATTGGCCTCTCGACACGAGACGGAGAAAAGAAAATACAAAGCCCGTAAAGTGCATCAATTTTTCAGCGTGTGACAGAGCGACATGCTATTTTTGCAGGTTGGGCTTCAAAAAAAAAAAAGAGCAGAGCACTTAGATCATCATTACAGTGCAATTTTACAAAAGTCACTCCTTAATAGCTGCAGTGCATTTACCATCTCTGTGCATTGTACATATCTGTGCCGGGTGTTCAGGAAGACTTACTGGAACACACACTTTCACTACAACTGCCAACCTTTTCCAAGATGTTTGGCGGCCCGCGTCCGACCCATAACAATACGGAGGTCAAAGGATGCGTGCAGAGCACTTTTTTATTTTAATGATAACAACCAAACATTCGGGGCTGAACTTAAAGCAGGGGAAGTTCAGTTTTCTATGGATGTAATCTTAAGGCTGAGGAGTAGGAGTGAGGAGTTTTTCATTATTTTTTTTATGTTCCCAAAAATCATTTCGTTTTAAAACATTTAAAAGCATTGTTATCAATTGTACTGTACAATACCTTCACAGCCCACCCTGGCCCACAGGTTGGGAACCACTGCCATGAGAGAACATAATCAGGGACTGATTCATTTGAGTATTGAGTATTTTTTTTTTTTTTTTTATCAGTCCTTTATGTGTATTTACACAGACAATGAAAATACTTCTCATTGGCTGAAAAGTGTCATATAACAGGATGTTTCAAATACAGCCCCACCCCCTGAGTTACATTAGTAGTATATATTAGTTATATTATCAGGTGACCAAACCAATAGCACTTCTGCTTTGTGCTGCATTAACTCTTAACTTCCCGGTTCAGGCTCGTGTTCGTTGTGCTCTATAACCATGTTTGGGACTGTCTCACCTCCTGCACGGGAGACGGTGCAGGATCGTTTCATAGCAAAGCTCAGTGAAGCAGCTGCACTTTAGTGGAGATTAGATGGTCAACCACATTTGACAAACCACCAATTTAGTCCTGAATGCTTTTCTCTTTATATGAAAGTGTTTAAAAACATTTCCGATAAAGCATTGATCTCATCTGAGTCGGTTTTTGAGTGCGTCGTCGTCTCTGTCTTGATCAAAAACCAACTTCGACACAAATGTGAAGCACATTCCTTGTAATGTTTGTACTTACTTTCTTGTATATGTTCTGCCACTGTATTTTGACAAGTCAAAGTAACTGCTATGGAGAAAAAAAGCCTATATAACAGTCTTCTTCTCCACAGGCCATTCAGGCACAGACAGGTTCCTGGTCCACCACTGCATCATTTAGTCTTTATTTTCATTTTTATTTCTTTCCAAAGCACAACCGAGCTTACCGGCGAATTTTGTCCTCATTTACAATAAGTGAAGTTTTCTTTTCACATTTCCATCACAGCCCTCTCTTTTGTGTCGCCATCCCTTGTCTGCTATCCCACAATGCTTTAAGAGGTGATGCACTCGCATCCCGTAGAAAAAGGAACTGCGTGAAATGTTGCTTTGCACCGAATCAAGTCTAGTGGGTATTCACTATTAAAAGATTCATAAATGTGTTAAACTCCATTACTGCTGCTTACCTTGCTGGTGATTTCTGTCAGTCCAACAACAACTAAGATTTATCTGCGATATCTCCGAACTTGATTTGTGAATTTTTTAACACTTAAAGGTCCCACATGGACGTTTGTGGATCACTGCCCCGTGCTTTAGAACAATGTTTTGATGAGCAGGAGACTGCGAGCCAGTGTAAACAAAGCAAAGGGGGGGGGTCATAATTTCAAAGAGCTCCAAACAACAAGCAAGAGTTAGGAGGTAGGAAAGGCATTCGGCATGGTTTTAATGCCTCAAGGGTACAAAACAATACATTTTTGGTGATAAACACAACAAAACAGTGTTGGATTACACTGAAACACCGGGGGGGGGGGGGGGGGCACAGAGAGGCAGAACAAAGCAAGGGTACAGAGACAAATCCTGGAGCTGCCCCATGGACGATGAATAATGGGAGAAGTCATAAGAAGCGTTGACGTTTGTTACATTTTCTCATTCAGAGCTGAGACACTGCCGTTAAAATAAATATATATTTCCATGAGAGTTCAAGGATTCAGCTGTTAATTCTGAGTCAATGGGCCAACTCTGCAAAAAAAAAAAAAAAAAAAAAAAAAATGTCACCTGATGGCATCATCTATTAAAGTCTCAATGCTCTGAAATCCTGCTTACGGAGACAGCTGTCTGCGTTTGTAGATACTGCTGTTAAAAATCCAAGATCACTACATTGGCGCTGTGTAAAATCTATCTTAGGGTGGGTTTTTCCTTTTCAAGAGGAGACTTCAATCAGCTCCTACTCCCAGGCATATTTCAGCGAATCGGTCGCCCGTGCGTCTCCATCAAACGCGCTTCATTTGTCGTTGGACATACAGTGTTGTGATAATTTTCCTTCGAAAATCTCAGTGCGACTTGTGATGGGCTAACCATAGGAGCGAAGCCGCATCAAACCGAACGGCTCCTATGACGAGAAAGGTGCGGGGTGGGTGGGAAACAAACCATTAGGTCTTTGAGAAATTCATCAAAGCCTCCTTTCTAACAGCCCACAGCAATGTCATTGTAAAGTTGAAATAATCTGACGGTACAATTGCTTTTTTGGGATTTAACTATGAAATGGTTTTAGGCCTCTGGTGGAATATTAGAAAGTACAATGATTGGACTAATCTTGGGGAGGTAACCGAGGGAGTCCGTGGCTCTGTTGTTTTAATGTTTTAAAGAGTTTCATCTGATTTCTCTATCAGGAGGAAACAAAAAAAAACCCCATAAAAACAAATGTGTTTTTGTCTGTCTGCATGGGAGCATTACTGTGTGTGTGTGTGTGTGTGTGTGTGTGTGTGTGTGTGTGTGTGTGTGTGTGTGTGTGTGTGTGTGTGTGTGTCCACAGCATGTATATCTGGTCAAAATAAATGTGATGAAAGGCGTTGTGGTTTATCTCTGGACCTTCTACTCTCTCCTCTCCACTTTGTAGTTGAGAGAGCCCTTTGTAGCCTGGACACATGATGCTCAAGTATTCTTAGCTGGGGCCTTAGAAGAGGGGATGAATGGAAAGAGTGTGAGGGACATTGAGGCAACAGGATTGAAGAAACAGAAATGGTTTTTTTTGGGGAGGGTTGGGGGGGGGGGGGGGGGGGGGTAGAGGGCGTGGGATAGCAAGGGTAAAATTAAAAAAAAAACCCTGTCCAGCTGCGACCACACTGTTAAAATGAAAATGAGATGGGTTTTTTGTGCTTTTTTCTTGTTGACTGTGAATTGTGTGGACATTACATTTGATGAGGTTTGTCATTCTGGGGGGGGGTTGGAGGGAAGAAAAATTCTCTCATTTAATCGTGTTTTATTTATGCATTTCATCTGAGGCCAGTGGTGGAACAATTACCATTTGACTATTTGTTGGGGGGGGGGGGGGAAAGGCAACACAATTAAGCTGTTTTTCACATTCAGTGTTTCATGGCTGAGTGTGATTGCAGTTTTGACTCTGCCCCAGCAGTGGGGGCATACAGATGGCGGAGCTGCCTGCTCAGTTCATCTTCTTGGTACAGAGCACTTTATTTTGAAGAGCAAGGGGCAGAATGTTAAGAAATGCTATTGGTTTTCATGGTTGCAAGAGGATACTACTTTTTTGGTGATCCCATGACATTTATTTCAGCACTCCCATCATGCCAAATGTTTACATTCTGATATTTATTGTGAGCAATTTAAAGGGCAGATAACCATGAGGTTTACTGAGGGGATGAATCTTTCCTTTTTCAATCATCTTGCCAAACACAATGTTGACATTTTTGACTTCTGGAAAACCAAAAAAACAGTGCTCTCAAGTTTTTTAATAATAACTTTAATAACAGCTTTGTCGAAAGTCCAAAAAGTGTGATTTTAGAAAAAAAAAAAAAAAAAAAAATTTGCCCCAAGAATGCAAAAGTATCAATTTATTGTTTATTATGTCCAATACTTTTGCATACTTGAGAATTCTGAATCATTTCTCCAGAGAACCTTCATTCCTATTGATAGAATATGTTGCGAAAATTACACTGACCTTGAAGTCTTTTTCATCCCGCAATCTTAATTTTATTTGTTGCCTGCTTTCAATGTGATTGTACTGTATAATCATTATCACTGTGGCTTATAGTAAGAGAGTGTAGACATTGCATTTTATGTGAACTCAATTACTTGTCCTTGCGTACAAGGTGCATCTTTCCAACGAGGTGATTCATGACCGTGGAGTTTGACAATCCATCACTCCTGCACGGTAACAGCAGGACCCACTGATCCGGGTGCAGTAACCTCCCTTGTTGTATAATCCAACAAATAAACGATAGCACATGGATGGACACACAAAGGATGTAGCACCAAGGGATATGAAGATTAGATGAATATATTTATAATCAAAAAAAGTCAAAAGGTGAGGACATTCAAAGATTTCACCTCCTTTTTTTTCCCTTTTTTTTTGATGCGAACGGCCTCGTCAGACAAACCTCTGATGTTTTAATTCTTTTTAATGAATTATATAATCTGTCTGTTTTTATAAATTCACCTTGACAGTACATTGTCAGCATATTCAAAACTTTGGCAAAGAAGACAGGCTATCTCAATATACCGAGAATATATTTTCCCAGAATACATTGAGTGCTGAAAAGCCCTGTGCTCAGGTGTACGGATGGACCTGTCAGCTGTGAAGCGATACCACGATGACATTTTCATTCTTGGTCTGTTATTTCACCTCGTGAGACACTTGACTTAAGGTGAGAAAAGTTTTGGCTACGACACTTCAGCTGACAGAGAACGGGCTCATTAGCTTTGGTTGCAGTTGTGACATTTCTGCTTCATAAATCCAGACAAATGTATTTATAGAGTGCTTTAACAAATGGGTCCATCTCAAAGTGCTTCTTGGAACAACAAAGGCCACAGATTACTGATAAATGGAAGAGGGGAGTTTTAGCTGAATTATATGATAAATACAAACACAAAATAGAAAGAAGGCAGAGAAAAAAAATGATTATATTATAAATAGAGGGAGCAGAAGGCTTTTGTTTTTTATTTCAACCTGCAGCACTGCATACACAGTGGGTAGTAAATTAGGAGCCCATACTGTCTGTTCTGCATTTAATGATGGTCTTAATAATTGCACCTATTTTTCAAAAGGGAATTTAAGAATAAATGTGGAGCCATAGTGAGACTTCAGTGAAGTTGTTTAAGGAAAAAAGTGGAACTTCAAAAAAACAACGAAAAAAAAAACCAATGGGTTCGTGCAGAGTTAAATGTGTAGGCTGGCGCCTGTCCTCCGCCCAGGAGATGACGCCATCCGTCTCGTATGCCTCGACGTTTCTGACAATTGACCTCGTGCAGTCGCGCAGTACCAACTCTTCTCATCCTGCTCCGCTTAAGGCATGACATTTCTTTTCCCTCACCTTAACCAGGCAGTTTGAGTTGCCTCAACTCAACCAAACTATAAAGGTGACGGATCAGAGGAAATGTCGGTGTCATTTTTGTAACAGTCATGTGGGTCCTACTGACTGTGTCTTGCGTCTTGTACAGAAAAAAAACACTAATGTGGGTGGTTTTGGATGACAATGATCAATGATCTACGTTGTAGGTGGAAACTTTTTTAGCACACAGTTGTTTATTTACACATCCAGCTCTTACAGTGCAACATTAACTTTCATTTTGGAGGCATGTCACTGGTCTCTTTTAGCTCTCTATTTGGTCTCTACCGACACCTTTCAGTAATATCTGGCTCTTTAGCTGCTACACTTGCTGTGTGTGTGTGTGTGTGTGTGTGTGTGTGTGTGTGTGTGTGTGTGTGTGTGTGTGTGTGTGTGTGTGTGTGTGTGTGTGTGTGTGTGTGTGTGTGGCGTGCTGAGCATGTTGAGTTCAGTGGGTTTTTGGAGCTTTTATGCTAAAAAAAAAGAAGCTGCCTGCTGTGGCTGAAAATGGCATAACGAGAGAGGTGAGAGTGATAATTATCTGTTGGCTCGTCACTATGAGCGACCCCTTTCACATTGTCAATTTGTTAACATTTTTTATATATTATAAAAATACGGATTATAATTGCTTTAAGAAATATATAATGTTATGTATATTGGATGACACGATAAGCTCAAATATTTTGACAGTGCTGGAAAACTAATGGTAGCATAGCGCATGAACTTAAACATCTTAAGTTGTTGTTTGCTTTTGGGTAAAGGCATATTCATGCAGATACAGCCGCCAGCACATTATCCTCCATGAATTTTTACAATGAGACAAGGAAACAGATGCATGCATATCTGATTTGAAACTGCCATGTCACACTGTTTTTTATATTTTTATATCGGAGCCAAAAACCTGGCAAGATCCTGATGAGAAGTGACGGATGAAGCGGTAACAACATTCACATTCTGTCCCAAAATGTAAACGCAATGCCTTCCCTAGCACTTGGATTAAGTTGCTGGGCTCTTGTTGTGTTGCATTCTAGCTCTCTGCCTACCCAGTACCATGTCCATTTCACTAATGATCACACAATGAACATCACTGCTACAACAGATGGATCTGGCGAGACTTTCTCACTTCACGCTGGTGCCAGTGGACTCCCTTTGATTAGCCCCCACTTTTATCTTTTCGGTTTGTTGACTGTTTCTGGTTCCATTTCTACAGTTTCTAGAAGTTTATTAGAGTGGGTTTATGTTTGGCTTTCTGATGTTGAAATGACTACTGGACATCTTCTAATAGCTGCTTTTGAATCTTCAGTAAAACGCTGCGTCGTGATGCATGCACTTGGATTTCCACACCACAATCGACCTTCAAAAGGGAGTTTGTTTTTAAAATGTGTGTTTTTCTTGCCAATTTAAAAACATCACTTCTTTTTTTTTTTTTTTTTTTTTTTAATGTAGCTTTCATTCGATATCTGACGAGGCACAAATCCTGACGTCGCATTAATCTGAAGAGATTGTATTGAGATGTACTGACGGCCAGACATTGTTCTGCTTTGATTTAAGTTTGGACAAATAGATTTTGTGTTTGAGTGGGAACCCTTAAACTGATCAAAACAGTACAGACAAGTGCTGTTGTGAAATAAACCTTTTTATCCTCAAAGATTTGCTGATTGAAGTTCAGGAAGTAGTTCTCAGATTAAAGAAATGAAGTGCAGCTCCCGAGTTAATTCAAGTAATTGCTTTTTGATATTTCCAGTCAGAAGAAGGTTAGAGAGAGAGAGAGTGTGTGTGCGATTGAACCCCCATTTGTGCCTTTTTAGCTTGAAGTTTAGCCCATCACATGAGGCTAAAATTCCCCAAAAGTGACTGACTATGTTTCTCATTAGCGAAGTTGCCCTCAAAACTTTCAAACAATTTAGTCTAGAGGCCATCTTGCTGAAATATCTCTGCCTGAGAGAGGACCAAAAAATGGGGGAGAACACTGCCACAACAGAATGTTTCCCTATCTCCGTCTCGTTACGACTGCTCCTATCAATCCATTCATTTGGAGATAATTAAAAAGTTGCCAAAATAACACTGTTCAAATCTGCGGGCCAGAGCCATTAAAACATTTTCTCCCTCTCTCTCTCCACTGATGCAGCTGCCAAGCGAGGTGACACTCCAAAATGGCCAGCTGTTATCAGCGCACTCCACACCAGTTGGTCTCAATGCTTTAGAGAATTTGTTTAATAAGATTCCCCCCCCCCCCCCCCCCCCCCCCCCCCCCCCCCCCCCACACACACACCCAAACCCGCCATTCCCTTCCCCTTTACCCGTGCCAAATTTGCAGGCGTGTGGGGACAAGGGAGACCAGGAAAACCCAGGAATTTAAACGTCGCTACTATGAAAACGCTCAAAATCCCTCCGTCTAATGAGTTGTCAGTGCCGGCAGGGTGAGAGCAGCGTCAAGAGTTGCTGCTTGTACTTTATACATTTAAGATGGACCGTCCTTCTTGTCTGTACGTATCAACGAAATTACTGTATGTGTGGACAAGAATGTAATGAAGTAAAGCAGCACCAGACGAGATCCAAGGACATATTCTCTTTGAACTGAAAGCCGTTTATAGAGTAAGAAATGAATGTTAAAAAGCAATAATTGTTCTGAAAACCCTTGAGGTTAGATTAAATCAGAATAAAAGTAAAAAACGCTGAACCAAATTAAGAAGAAAAAAAAACCTGCCCTTTTTCAATGTTGTAAGCTCATCACACATTTCGTAGACTTTTATTTTGCGTGACTTTAAGCCAAGAACATTAAACGGGCCCTTAGCAGATTTGGGACAGCGCTGAAATGGAGTTGACCCAATCAGCTGCAGTTCAGAATGAATGAAATGGTGGAAAAACTCTCCCAGTGTCAGCGCTGGCTAATTAAAGACGTCCATCAGTGGGGTTGTTCCTGCCAGCACGTCGGCTGCCGCTGACTGTGGCTGAGTGGCACCAAAATTGTTTTGCTTTTATTATATTCCAAAAGAGACACAGTTAAAGTGTAATTAGGAATGTAAGCACGGACGACACACATCACATCACATCACATCACACACACACACACACACAGGAGTGATTGGCTGAGATTTTCTCTCTGCGCTCGTGTCAGGCTTTAATTACTTTCCTGGGAAAAACCAAACAAATGCACGAATCATGCTAGCAAATCCCCATTCCCTGTACATGATTCCAGTCCCCCCCCCCCCACTTGCCCTGCAGCTAGAGCAGCTTCCTCTTTGTTAAGGAAATCCATCATGATAAAATTGAGCTCACAAAAAAAATAAATAAAAATAAACTCAGTATCGTGCTGCACAGACATAGACTTAAATGTAGGAATTCTTGGAATTCTGACCTGACAAATTGAGATAAAGCAATCTCACCTGAGCACCCAGCAGATAATAGCGTCTCAAGGTTTATCCACCTCAGGTTTTAACTCAGTTACTGCTGTTGTCCCTGGGTGACTTGAGTGTTTTCATTATTTCCCACTATGTGAAGTGGACCCCTGTGCAAATGTCCCTGTAATTCATTTTGTTTTCCAGCTCAAAGTAAACTTGGAGAACAAAAAGTGCTGTGCTTATTGATTATTCTTTGTTTTCACTTTCATATTTCCAATTGTGCTGTGACTGTTGAGCAGCCCCCCCTCCCCCCATCATCCCTGGATGATGGGAACGCTGAGTTCACAACATGTGGCCTCAGAGATAACAAGGACCAAGACACAAAGCTACAGACATGGTTCAGCAGTATTGCAGAGAGGTGGCAAGAGAATGAGTTCAGTGGGTTGTCTATAGACACTGCTATGCCTCATGTTGGCCACTAGGTGGAGACAGGTTGGAACTGATGGCCGACTCGAGTTGATCAGACCTCTCTCAGAGAGCTGAACGAAGACATAAAAAAAAAAAATCCAGTCGTGGAACTATTTTACAATAAATAACACTAACACTATACAGGTTGATCGCAGTGAGGAATTACATAATTTTATGTTAATGGTTTGGCTTTTTGATGTACGTATTCACTCATTTCCTATTGCCGCTACTTCACAATAAAAGCGTTGCACCGTTTTTTTTGGGCTAAAAAACTGCAGAAAACAACGGATCCCGCCAAAAATCAATCACAGCTGAATTCTTAAGGATTATGACTTTAATGTATGGTTAAGATTAGACAAATGACACACTTGGTTAATGTTAAGGAAAGGTGATGGTGGTTCCCAGTTTAAATAAAGCGAAAATTAATTGCAGATTCTGACGCATCCATTCACCACCCTGACCTCCACATCTTTACTTCCTGCTTTGCTGGAGAAAGAACACTACTTCCTGCGTTTCCATTCAATGCTGGGATCGGATGTAAATCCTTCATTGCAGATTATTCCAATATGAATCTATACCGGAAATGTGCCATCCAGCAGCTTTCCTGAAATAAACTTCAGAAAATACTTGCACACAATGCAAAAACACCAACAATATCAATGAATCATGCTGATAAATCACATCTATTCAAGTTTTATTTGAACATCAAGAACGCAGCTCCATCCTGAGCTTTCTGTGGAGTCATTTTACTCTAGTCATTTAAGTCTTGAAATCTCACACTATACATTTGAGTTAATGTTTGCAGCTCCTGGATCATGTCCTCAGAACTCGTCCTTGTGATGACTGAGAGAAAAGATCAGCAGTAATCACTGCCTGGCGAGAGAGCAGGAAGGAAACATTACTGTCTGGATAGAAATATTGAAATGGAAGCCTTTACTGTAAATGAAATTGCTCTTGAATGAAATGAAAAGATCTGATCAAACAAAAAACATGAGCAGAGCAGCAGCGATGTATGTGGACGGTATAGAAATGGCTGGAAGAGGAGAGCAACTAAATCATGAATTGTTTAGTGTGTACTCAGCAATTTATAATCAAAATCATATCAAAGGCTTTTTACCTCCTCCTGAGGATACAATCAGAAAAAAAAAAAAAGCAAATGCAAAGCAGCTCTTATGCTGATGTGGTTTAACTGTACAGAGCGAAACAGATAATGAGCAAAATTCGATGCAAATGTCTCCACATGCCGCGTATGTCATGAAACATACTTTACGCTAACTGGAACTAATTGTCTTTGGTGCATGGCTCGCAGTCAAATGAGACACACTGACTGTAGCCATGGTGCAGTACAGGCTAGATAAGGGGTCACGAGTGGTATAAGCATGTGCTTTAAATGCATGAAACCCCAGGAAATCAAGATTGCTGCTTTTTTTTTGGTTTTTTTTCTTCATTGCCCTCCAATCTGCGATTTTTAATGTTATTGCTATTGTAACCCACCCACCTCTGGGACATTTAGCTTCTTTTATTATCTGAACGTTCCCACGCACTTGAACTTAATCACAGACACAGTTGCACTTATCTGTCATACATTCCTCTCCGACTAAAAGAAGTTTGAACATGGAGAAAAGTAAAAATCTGTAGAGTTGAGGTATTTGAGGTAGTTTGTTCCCAAGGTTATATTTTCTAATGTGTCACACTGCACATTCCAATTCTGTGAAGAAAAAACTAGTTGTAGTAGTAATTAAGGTTAAAACATAAAATCAACAAAATGAAGATAAAATAATAATCTGTAGAGAAATATCTGCTCAGAAATCGATAAAGTTAACACGTGTTCACGTCAGTTTTGTGACGAGCTGTTATTAAACAGGCTTTAAAAGCTTATTTGAACGGCATTTCCGTTACACATGTATGCATGTGCGCTTTCTTTGACGACTCGCACTTGAAAAGCTCTCGGTTCGGCGTTGATCCAAATTTCTATGTGTTAACTATCTGTGAATGAATTGACATTGATACTTTGACAGTATATTGCAATTTGAATCCCGAATATGCGAAACTGATTGTACATTAAATGTTAGATAATCTATCTCACCAAAAAAACAAACAAAAAAAACATCCATCGTTGTGAGTTATCAAATGGACCACAATCTGAAACTTTCATTTCATACCTTTTTATCGTGCCAGTTAAAGGTCAGGGATGCAATTATGCTTAAATTTTCTTCTTTGAAAAAAAAAAACCAAAAACATTTTCAGCCAGGTTCCCTTTTTTTAGATTTCTTTTTAATCATCATCATTATTCTCTTTATTATTATTTATTCTTCTTTTGCGAGATAAAAAAGATGTTTCATCACCAAGGTCTGCAGACCTTTCCAAACCAAACGCATTCACTAAAATGGCAGGCACTCGGTGGACAACGTCTGAGCATACAGACCTGGTGGTTGGGTTCGCTCACAGCGCTGCCCTTCACCATTGAATAGTTGAATATATGAGCAGGTCGGGGACGATGGAGGCGTGCTGAAACGCCAACAGCGAGGTCATTTTTGTCCCGACGAGAAGTGCCTGCAGAGAGCCAGAAACCTCGGCGGCTGGGAGTGTCATTGTCGAGTTATTGGGGCTGATAAACAAAGCCAATGCTGCGATCAGGTCCATCTAACACTTTACACTGTCTTATCACGGCAATGACCACGTCGAAGCCACAGGGCTGTGTAGATATTTGTGTGTGTGTGTGTGTGTGTGTGTGTCTGTGTCTGTGTGAGTGTGATTCAGTGTGTGTTTGATAGAACCGCTCAGGTGTTCTCCCCCAGGCCTCCTAGATATCATCAGTCATTATCCTCGTCATTCATCAAACACCGCAGGTGCACGTGAGCAGGTACACCTCGCCGGTGCCCATCCGCTACCCCCCCCCACCCATGCGTACCTTCCTTTTTTCTGCTTCTCTTTCACTCGCTTCCCCCGTGGGGGCTTTCCAAATGTAACTCCCAGGAGGCCGGAGCAGATGTAAATTTTGTAGATTCTAGAGGAGCATGCTGATGTAGTGAGTATAAAAAAGGGGGGGGGGGGGGAGAAAGGGGATAAATAAGGAAGAAGGAGAACTGCAGATGGTGTTTCTATCCGTCTTTTACAGCTGTGCCCACTGCCCTCGCCCTAAAGTCAACAATCCACCCTGAAACAGAATTAACCTGTGTGATCCCAGCGCCACTCGGGCACTAAAATTGAATTTTGAGCATTAGAGGTCCTGTCCGTCCCGGGGGAAATGCAACCTTTTCGAAATGTTTTTTTTTTTTTTTTAAACGTCTCTTTATGTTATTGTCACGCTTTAATGCCATGAGGTGCGTCAGCTAGTTGGAGCGCTACCGTTTCGTATCCCCGCCCACTTCCCACTCATTCACCATCATCCCCGTACGACATCAGTGGCAATCCCCGAATGGTGACGTACCACTGTCACGACAGCAAAGCAAAATCATAAAAACAACTAAATAATGAATTAAAAGCTAATTGTTGTCACCCATGACGCCTGATACATTTTTTCGAAATTAGCTAAGATCATTTCTAACGCTGCTAATTGGTCATTAGGTTGGTTTATTTGAGTTTTATGGTGATATTTATACTCCAATAAACATTTGTCCTACTATTCTTGTGCATGCTATACAGCATTTGGTCTAATGAGCTCTATGAGCCTTACTATTAAGTTGGGTCAAGCTCGGGCCCTAGAGCACACTTGCTTGGAAGGAGTTTATTTACTAAGAAAAAAAAAACTAAAACAATTCATCAGAAGTGAGAAGTAATTTCCATTTCAACACAAATTCCATTTTCCAAAAGCAGAGTGGTTTTTAATTTGGAGTACGGTTCACTTCAGGGGTTTTTCTAGCTGGTGATATCAGGGTGTTTTCTTGTGACTGCCACGGTGGTGGAGCCAGTGGCCCCTCCCATTTCCTCTCATGTCTTCAGAGCACAATTTAGGCTCGGAGAGACGCAAGTTTAGAATTCAGAGGACATAGAGGGGAAAGCTCGACTGCATAACAGAAGGTTCAGAACAATGACATTATCAAAGTTTTTTGAAGTTTGCATCTGCGCGTGTGTGTGTGTGTGTTATTCCCACCCTATAGTCACACTCGCGTTCCCATAGCTCCTCGGTGTTCGGTGTTTGTCAAGCGGATGAACATCGCGAGGCACAACACCCCCTCTTCAACTCATCAGACCGTAAGTCTTGAAATGGTAAATGGACTGCACTTTTATTGCACTTTTCTAGCCACATGCCACATTCACCCATTCGCACACGCATTCGCTCATCACTGATGGAACAGCCAATCAGTTTGGGGCTCAGTATCTTGCCCCAAGGACACTTCGACATGCGGCCTTCTGAGCAGCGGATAGCCAGCTCTATACCACCCTCTGACTTTAACCATGCCCATTTCTATTCTGTGACTTTATCTTGCTGGGGAGTTCCAGCTATTGGTCCACTCCCTGTAAAGATGTGCTCATATTTTAAACCATCCTGCTGGCTTATCTGTGTTTTTCACAATCAGTGCATCAGAGTTGTTACAAGTTTTGGATTCATTTTTTTTCTTTTAGCAGAACAAACTTTGTAAGTTTTAAAATACTGGGTGGCTGTATTTGTTTTTCTGTATTTTCCTATATTCAGTAATCTAAAGATAGATGGCAATATTATGCAAAACAAGCGCACTGTATAGCTCACACTTGCCACTTCCCACACTGTACTGGAACAAGCCTTGCATTTTGATCATCTTGTTTACATTTTGTTGTTATGCAGCCCTGCTACTGGTCGTCCTCTTTCCTCTCTAAAGTCTTGTCCCCCGGACTGCCTTGGCTCCGTCCCAGCCCTGAACGCTGCCGAGCGGCTGATTGAAACACTTTAATTGGGGTTTAGATGATACGAGCCAAAAAGACATGTGCCGCCGCTCTGCGCCTCCTCTGCTCTTCCATCCCCGCACTTCTCTCTCGCCTTCGAACTTTTTCGCTGCCAGGGCCGCGACGGCAGGGCAGGAGAGAACGTTTTCTCGTTTGCGAGGCTGGCGCAGCAAAAAAAAGCAAAAAAAAAAAAAAAGTGGTAAACACCAGCCTGTAACATGAGGGGAGCCATTGGTGCAGGCGCCAACTGTGATGATTTTAAAGTGGGTGCAGTGCATTATGAGTTAGCAGCCTTTTCTATCACCCCCAAAATGAGTTTCCCAAACCTGATATTATGTTGCGCATCTGTTGTCACTGACTGTTTTTTTGTTGTATTTTTTCCCTGGTGGTTTGAAGTGGTGTTTGTGTTGCTAATGGGACACTTCCACTCACCCCTCTTTAAATGTTTAGTATGGCATCTGCGTTCCTTCAATGAGATTTTATCTATTTCTTTATTTATTTACTTTATTTTTACATAGAGCCAATCACACATGCCATTAACATTAAATGAATACATCTCTACTCCTTTTTTTTTTTTTTTTTCTTTCCAAACACCCAGATGGTGACCAATGGAATTGTTCCTCCAAAACAAATTAAGGACGAGAGCAAATGTACAGATGGAGGGTTGAAATTAATTTCTTGCAAATTGCATTTCATATGTAGATTGCCGTCACATTAATGGTCTGGTTAATGTCTCTGCAAAACGGGGAATAAGAGGAGTGAGCCCAGAAGGGAGAAGGGGAAGAGGAAATGAGAGAGGGAGACAGAGGAAATGAAACGGACCAGAGAGCCAGAGAATGAGTGTGAAGAAAAGAGAGGGAGAGATGGTGTGCTGAATGCCGGAGGGACGCCGAGCTATTGTGTGTCGATGTGAACTCTGCATAGGCGAGATCGCAGCCCTTATCCGGGTGATTAGCTGCTAAGTTTTATGACAGCTTGGAAGCTAAACACCGCTTCTGCTCGGTGCTGGACTTTCCCTGCTGCCCGCACCTTGAAAAATTTTGCAGCCCCTTAACTCACAGCAATACGTTCAGCGTGTAAGGGCTGAAATCTGCAGTGAGGTAATGGTGCCAAGCAAAGGGAGAAGAGGAAGGCGGAGAGGAGGTGCAGGGGAAGAAGTGGAGAGAGTGTGTGTGTGTGTGTGTATGTGTGAAGTGAAGGGAAGCATGCTGACAGAGCTACTGTAGCATGGGGAGCACTTTCACTCTTTCTGTCACTATGCCTACCTCTCTTTTCTCGCACACACACACACACACACACACACACACACACACACACACACAAACACAGAGTCAGGAACATTTACCACATCACCTTAACAGCATTCACAGCTTACATATGCTGCCGTGCGCCAGCTGTGGAAAATTCCCTGGCCTCTTCACAAATCATTGCAGATGTAAATACCACAGAGTGCCGCAGGGATGACGTATCTCTGTAGGCCGACCCGCAAGTTAGCGCTACCCTCCACGTCACTAACCACAAAATGAACCCACACCGCGGTCGCATGGCTTCAACGTCACCACTACTAAGCTTCCAACTTGCGGTTTGATTTAGCGCTTCCCTCCTCCTGCGAAAGCCTTTCCTCTCAGAAAGTTAGCAATAGTCCGCAAGAGCGCAAATATAAACGCCACTAGGCCGTGAAAAAAGGCAGATGGATGGATGGTGAGTACATCGCTTTTTTGTGTTCGGCAACAACCTCCCCTCTGTAGTCGCATTTAGCTCGCAACTTGTTAGCAACCAAGATACATAAAAGTTTAAAAGGGTATTTCATGTTAATAAATAAAATAGCTTGAGCTCGTTTGTAAAAACCTGGAGTATGAGATGCTCTTGTGAGATATTGAAATGAAATGATGAATGTGATGACTGTTTTCATCAGATGTGTGGTAAACTTTCTAATAGAGTTTCGAATTTGTGGAGCTATTTCACCACTGGTCCCAGAATTAAAAAGGCCCCCTTAATTTTTCTCCACGGATGACGTCAGGTGATTCACAGCTGGATCACTGCAGTGCTTTCATTGAACTCTCCCAGATGAATCATCAGTACAAAAGATGAACCACTGGGTTCGAAAATTGTTTGACAAAAAGGTGAAGGTACAACATTGTGTCCATAAAACAAAAAATAAGACTTCCAAGGTGCATTTTGGCAAGAATCACAGAGTTTTAAAAAAAAAAGTTGGTTCCCAGAGGTGGAAGCAAAAGATGATACCACTAGAACAATGTGCGACTTGAACAAATTGACTTTCATTTTCACTGTGTCCATTTTGGATAAATTCAGGGACTATGGCGCCATGCTTTGTTCACAACAAAGTGTTCTGAATCTTTTACAGCTGTTTTGTGTCACTGACTGGCTTCTTCTCCATTTTGGGTATTGTAGTATTTAGAGCCATCTGTCTCACCAAACGGAAACAAAGTAGAAATCCATTTTCTGAGATATTGCTATTAGTGTTTTTGTAGCTCTTTCCTTTGTTTTGAAAGAGATGTATTCCCCCTTGTTCTTAATCTGGGCCTACCAAATGAGTCCCATTATTATACAGACGGATGGAAATTAGCTAATTATTTTTCTCGACTAATGGTCTCACACCATGTCATGTTAGCAAATGTTTGAGCAGGAGAGCATCAGAAGACTTCTAAAATACTGAGTACAACTGGGACGCTTTATTCTTAAGGTCTGAATATAAGCTATACAGCCAGAAGCACACAAAAAGCATCTGATTCATGGCTATTAATTAAATATCATAAAAATACAAATGACAAAAAAGTATAATTTGTCAACATGAACTATATTCTAGTTGGTTAAAGGATGGATGACTGAATGGGCCTATTGAGCAAAGGCCCATAGGCAGGCCCTGGGCCTGGAAAATATCCCAGAAAGAAATAAACAATCAAAATAAGATACAAAATAATCACAGAGAGACACAAAGTGACTACAAATAGATTCAAAACGACTTCAAAGAGATACAAAATGACCAGGAAGAGAAACGAAATCACCACAAAGGGGCGCGAAACATCTACAAAGAACTGCAAAACGCCCTCAAAGAGATACTGATGGCCACAAAACAACTACAAAATGCAGAACAACCGAGGATAAGACACAGTGACAACTACAAAGTTACAAAACCACCACAAAGGAGATGGAGAACAAGTGGAAGAGACACCAAGGACCACAAAGAACCACAAAGCTTTGTGGTTTGTGGTCATTTTGTGTCTCTTTCAGTCTGGGACTTGTGCTCCTTTTGTAGGGGGCGCTTTTTTTCCATGTCTGTGCCAGGGGCCAGTTGTGTCACAATCTGTCTATGGTTAAAGTGGAAAATTTCAAGGTTGCTCCAAGCAATTAAAAACTTAGACAAGAACGTCTGGCCAGGCATAGCCTTTGTAGTATACACGTCTGCCTCTTGTGATGGCTGTTTTATGCTTAGAATTGAGGCAGGCTTGTATCAAAATTGATAGGCCTTAATTTGACTTCCTTGCTTAGTATATTGTCAGGCTGTACATGCTCATGACTCAATGTTAAAGTTGGCAAACGTCATTGCAAAGTTTTTTTTTTCTTCTTCTGATTTGAACTTCCTTTGTCTTGCTACATCATCCAGCCCTATTAAGGTTTTTAGCAGTGCTTTTCCAAGACTACATGCTGTAGAAGAGTTAGAGTGCTGTGCAATTATCAACCTCTCTAATGGTGTCCTCTCTCACGTATGGCCTCAAAAGGCTATTTTCTGTTAGCGGTCGTAGGGGGGGGGGGAGCAGGCCTACTTCAGTCAAGAGCAAAAGAGCTAGTACACATATAAATGGAGATAAAACCACAGGAACTCACTGATGGATTAGAAGAAGCAATTTACGGTACTACTTTCAGAAATTTTATCAACAAAAGAACAAACAGAACAAGGTGAGCTTTGTTCCGAGACAAAATGCCCACCATGTAAGTAAAAGAAAAAATATATATGAAAATGGACCGTGGATAAAAGCGGAATAAAAGTAGAACAGGCAACGTTTCTGATGGCCTGCAAGTGAAATATTTACCAGTGAATATTGAGTAACAAGTATGTTGTGACCTTTTTGAAGGATGTTGTACAAAAACAGCGGATTCCATATACTCTTAATCCCTGAATAGCCGCCTTGATTTTGATCGGCGCGGAAGTCATTCCATGTTTTCAAATTTACTCCTGCCTGATGAGGTATTATCCTAAGTGTCGACCAAAACTCTTGGCAGTTTCCAGAAGGAGCACTTAATTGGTTGCAAGGACAAATTTTTTTTAATGCAGTGTGAGAGAGTCAACCTTGGTACAAACAGGTCTCTCAAGAATCTGATTGGCTTGACTGGTTGAGGATGGAGTTGGTGGGGGCCCATCTTGAAACAAGAAATGTTTTTGGCTCAGGTTCGGGCAATTTACATTTAATTAAATCATAATCTTTTGAGAAAACAGTCCCCCCACAAGGTCCATTTAGCAGATGAGGTATCTTCATCAGCAGATGGAGTTTACACAGTTCAAATGATCCATTTGAGGACTTTTGGTCAATTACGGGATCTACCAGGTAATTCAAAATATCAGCCTCAAATTTCTATTTTACTCAAATACTATAGTGTTTTCCCTTGTAGATGATAGAATATTTGCATACATGGCACCAGAGTAAAGGTCACCAAATGGTTTTAAACATCCTCAATGAATGGTTGATCATACATTTCTTACGGGCGGTCTAATCCATTTCTTTCTGATGGTTGCGTGAATGTGCACACAGCGACTGCAGGCGCTGCAGGTAAGGTTGGAAAACCTGAAAGATTTGTCTGGCGGTGCTGCTTGAGCAAAGGTCACAGGGTCTCCAAAATCAACAGTTTACTCCCCCTTTCTCAAAGCAAATATTCTGTCAGAGTGAGTAAGGGGTCAGGAAATGACAGTAAAAACTTTGGCCTCATACCACTTGAGAAAAGGTCTTAGGGTCACCAAAATCAATAGGTTAACTCCTCTTGGTAGCATAAATACAGAAATGTCAGTTTTCTGGATATGTTGGCCACAGACAAACAGACACAGGTGACTACGTAAACCCTCTGTGGAGGTACATGGCGCATTAAAAAGTAAATATACTCCTCCTCCTGTTCCCAAAGGTTAAAATTCAAACTCAAATCCATATCGATTTACAAGTGGAAGCATTGTTGTTTTGATATTCTGTCCCCAGCCTCAATCTCAGAACTCATCGTGATGCGTGAATACAAAATTAACAGATTATTCTTGGATGGAATTATGTGTGTACATTATCACACATCCAGCCATTCCAGTTCTGCTTGTATGAGTGCCATTAATGGTGATTCATGGGTACAGACGCAGCCTACAGTCTGTTTTGGATAATTATGTTGATAGGATAATTAGTTATGGTGATAATGAAGAAATGAAATGTTATAGGGACTTTAAAGGTCCCATATTTTACAGTTTTCCAATGTTTTGTTTGAAGTTTATTTGGATATAAACTTAATATATTTGTGGTTTAAAGTACCACCAACCTCTCAGTGTAGTTTTACATCCCCTCCCAGACCTCTCTCTGGAGCTGCAGTAACAACAGGTCCGTGAGCCAAACAGAAGAGAGGCTCCGAGCCACTCTGTTTTCTGAGTGATCAAATGAAAGGTAAGCAGATCACAGGTAAAACACTGAGAGAAACCAAATCCTGCGAGGTTGGATGGTGGATCCAGGTGGGCTGGGCTCGGGGCATGGCTGAGAGCGGCGACCGCTTTGTTGTGACATCACAAACTTAAGGAAGTCCTGATGGCTTGTTTTAATGCATAGTTTCTGAATAAGGGCTGTGTGCATTTCTCTGTGGACAAATCACTTTGATACTTTCACAGTATTGATATAGTAATCAAATGTAATATAATCAAAAAAGACATGGAAATCTCATTTTATACAATACGGTACCTTTTTTAAAGCAACATTGCAACCTGTTGGCGATATTATGAGAAAGTATGGGTGCTAGCCTTTCACTTGTTCTGTAGCTAGAAAAGAATACATTCTGTATATATTTCTATCAAATGTCTGCCATTAAATTGTCATTTTACAGTTTTGTGTCAAACAGACTTTCATGTCAAGGTCATTTTGGGGAGTGGGGACTCTTAGGGATGAAACTAAATTGCCTACAGTACGTCAGAGAATCAATTCAGACTTTGAAAAGATTGAGTTGAGTTGTGTTGTGTTTACATGGAGTAGATTAGAGGGACCATGAACTAAATTGGTTTACACTGCAGTGAAGTGTAGTGTTAACTACAGTGTGACCATGGTGCTGTGCACTTATCACAAAGTAGCACTTTGAGTGTTTTTCATTCCTCGCACAAAAGTCATTTATGCTGTGTTGTACAACAAAGTTGAAGCAGTGTTGCATCACGCTGCTCTAAACTGTCAGGTCTTATTAAGAATGAAGTTCGGCACTGATTTAAATCTGCAGACAGAAACAAAATAGCAGACGGCTTGCCTATCAGAGACTGCTGAATGCTGTTTTTTAGGAGTAAAATTAATATTTTCGCTGGATATTACAACTTAAGCAGAGAACAAACGGATCACCAAACTTCTGTTAATACTTTAGGTCAGTGTTATGTTTTGTTTTATTTTTTAATTTTTTTCGAGGGGGGCATATATTTTCATGCCTGCTGAAAAGACCATTTTGGAGCTACTTTACACTGGTGTTTAATCTCACCCTCAGAGCCATCTCCCATCGTGGCAGCTCTGTCCCGGACTTACACTGTCTCTCTCTTCCCTGTGTGTTTATCCTTCTCCCACTGACCCCAAGCACCGAAGCACAACTCCCCCCCCCATGCCCCTTCAGCAGTGACCTGAAAACACTTTACCCTCGCTCCTCTGTTATATTCACCTCAACCTTCAGGATCTTTTTCTATGAAGTTCGTTCTACTGGGCTTCAGCTGTCTGGACCTAATGGAAACCACCGCTCTTGTTCCACCTTTGGGCTTTCCTCGACTGATAAGGTCAAGACCTGCTCCGGTCTTTATCTCTGGCTCATGTGGTTTTTGTTTACACTCTTGAGTTTGGTTTTATTCTCCGCTGTTGGAAAGTTCTCTTTTTTTTTCTGTCCTTTTCCATCCCTGCAACTCAGCAAGCCTGTATTTACTGTGTGTGTGTGTGTGTGTGTGTGTGTGTGTGTGAGCACGCGCTTGCATGACCATGTCAAGCCTCAGCCCATTGATGTTTCTCTGAGCTTTCTCCACAGCCAAAGGAGCACACAGCTCCTCCAACATCCAACTGTCTAAATCCACTTCAAAGGCAGACGAGACTAAGACAGCTGAGCTCAAACGGCAGAGAAGCCTGGGTACGAGCCTGCCTGTGGGTTCTCCCATTCAAAGAGCCTGACCTGATTGTGTATTTGTGTGTGTGTGTGTGTGTGTGTGTGTGTGTGTGTGTGTGTGTGCGCTTGTGAAAGAGACAAACAAAGGGTGTGAGTGGGAGAGCTGAACATATAAGTTCAAGATGCGATGTGGAGCAGTGTGACGGGCACACATGAAAGAAATAAAACAAATGCGCACAGGCATACACATTTCTCTTTCAAAGGTGCATAAGGTCAGGCGTGGAGTGCCGCAAACAGGTGAAATGACACAAGACAAGAGGGAAGACAAGAGGAAAGTGGCCCCCCGGGGGACGCTACTCGACAGCCTCGTACCACTCGCACACACAAACCTCGTGTTTGACGCGGGACACACATTCAACCTGAGCCATTCATACCACACTGCTGTAATCCCCGCGACCGCAAGTCTACACACATCACTGCTAAACCATAGATGTTTACTAGCCTTTTTATGAGAAATATAGCGTGGGCTCATGTTAAAAAGTCATTATTTTCCAAAAGCGCTTTTCTTGGATGGATTGGTGCAGCAAGCCTCGGCACATTTATCGAAGCACTGTGGCATGTAAACAGACTCTCTGCTCTAATCATTTGTTGTGTTTGCTTCTTCTGCACACCAGAAAATATTGGGTCATGTAATATGTCCGTAAAAAAGTATTATGTCAAAGAAGAAGATGTCAAGATTTTCTCCTTCAGGGTAGATGCTGATCTTTGTGGATAACTGAGGTACTCGTGCACGTTCTACAAAGAGTTATAGAAATAAATTTTAAAAAAGAAAGATGATCCTTTATATAAAAAGAGAATGGCAGCATTACTTTGTGTGATTCAACTTTGCACATAAAGCAAGAGGAGGAAAAAACAAGTTCAGTTTTTCAACACATCCTAGAACTGTTTTTTGTTTTCAACAGTGATTTGCAGCAAGTTTGGGAAGCCCCGACAGTCAGTGTGGTTCTGCAGAGAAGGGGTGTCGGATCAGAAATGTGCTGTTCCACAGGGCATGGAGAAACAACGTGTTTTGCTGTTGAATATGCAGGACATGTCATATTTCCATCGCAGCACAGTCTGGGTCAAGACTGCAGTTTGCAACAAACATGTGAAATATTACTCCAGTAGTTTTACAGCAAGTTCAGCTTTAGGCAAACCATATATATATATATATATATATGTGTGTGTGTGTGTGTGTGTGTGTGTGTGTACAGACATGTATGTTGAGCAAATTTGTGACGTGATTACAATGATAAATTATGTACGTGTGTGTGTGTGTATCTATATATATGTGTTGATATGCACATCAGTAAGTGATGTCATCACCCTTCATAACCCTGTATTCCTGTCTTCAGGCTTGTATTTGGAGTAAATTCAGTCTGTTGCTAGTTTTAAACTCAGTTCAGTATGAAACCAGATCTGTCCAAGCACTGTTTTTAAGGAAAGTAACTGTGTGTAACACAATTAAACTCACATCATCATGAATGTTTTTTCATTGTTGTTGTTTCAGTCTTTCAGGTAGTTAATGAAGTGTATTTTTGTCAAGTTAGCTTTTAAACAGGAGATACATACACTGTATAACAACTGAGCCGCATATTGCGCCCTCAGTCACAAGCGGGGGAACTCCAATCCAAAAAGCTTCTGGCAGTTCAGCCTGAGAATTCTGTGTTAAAGATTAGTTCACATTTATGCTGAGCACCTCGACTGTGCAGCAGCTTTGGCTAACTGGGGTCTTTGTACCCCTCTGGTTCTCCTCAAAGGTTTGTCAGTGGAGTGCAAGACATAACCACATTTTCTCATACAGTACATATAATGATTTTTTTCCCGAAGCTTGTGAAAGCAGTGTCCTTTTCAGACAGCCAGAATCCCTGCTCCCAAATACTGTACATACTGTATTCAGAAAGATAGGCCAGAATTAGGGAAGAGGCACGTCATCTTGTTGACACCCAAACAGGCCATCATTGAGTTCTTAATGAGATGAAAGGGAGGGAAATCCAATCAAAATGGCATTTTGAGCTACAATGCCCCTTTCGATCTTACTCCACAGTAATAATTAACATTACACTCAAGCCCGGCAGATGAGGACCTTGTAATGAGGGTAGTGAAGTAATGATATCCCATTATGACACGCACATCCCTTGCTGAATGCACTGCCAGGGCTACACTCTGTGGCGAGGACGAGTTACTCCTTCAGAATACACTCAGGCGGGTAGCAGTTGAGTCCTTCATCCTCATACAGCTCAATTTAAGAATGTCAATATGACCAAGGGCACCGGCAAACACAACTGGTAATTGACACAGTAATCATATCACGTTCAGGGCCAGGTAATGCTCATTGCTGTGCTATTGAAATTGATTTTTGATGCACAGCGGAGACAACATCAAATATATGAGTAACAAGGGGGGAAAAAAAAAAGTCGACCGCAGTAGGCGGCTATTATTTAAGGTCATGTGGGGTCACTAGTATACTGGTTTATTTGTTTATTTTATGCTCCTCATTAGCGGTTAAATGCAAAATAGAGGATAAGAAATGTTACTGGAAGACAACTACGATGGGGGGGTGGGGGGTGGGGGTGGAGAGAGCGGGAACGCTTTGAACACCTGGACAAGACAGGTGTGTCCTTCCACCGGGAGCCCCGACACGCATGGTTTGTGTCAAAGCAAGGTTGCAAGGAAGGGGATGCCTTACAGGATCAAAGGAAAAAAGAAAAAAAATGACAAGGACCCAGGTTGTCTTTTAAAACGAGGTAATTCAAGTCTTTACTTGTAAATTAAATTCAGGTAATGAGAAAAAAAATAAAATAAATGAGGTCACCAAGGGATAAGTTACAGGTGTGATGTAACTACTCCGTGAAGGCAACATGACTCACTGTAGCTTCATAAGAAAAAAAAAAAAGAAAAGGAAAAAAGACAGGTGCAACAGCCATCAAAAACAAATTAACATCATATCTCTATATCGCAGTAGGTGTGGTTATTATTTCACTGTAGCAGTTTTAAACCATTCCAAGCCATCTGATGATGATGTAGCAGGATTAAAAAATGCCTCATTGATTGGCTGATATAATTACACGCTTCTGCTTCTCGACTTGGTGTGTATTCACGAGCGCTGGAGTACAGCAGCTGAATGGCATGCGCTATTACGTGACATTATTTATTGCCAGGTCAAGATGCTGAACTTAGATTAGCTTCCTCTCGAGCTTTTTAATGACTAAAGGTAATTGGCCATGTGTCTGCTGGAGCGCTTGTGCGATAGTCATAAACAGGATGCTGTGAAATTTGAAAAAAGGAAAAAAAAAAAAAAACTCATCTTTTGCTTTACAAAGAATAGAGGTGTAAACAGGGCAGCCGGAAGAATTGGAGTTCAAGCATTTACAGTTCCAAGTACCAAGATAGGAAAAAAAAATATTAAAAAAGGCGAGCATTAAAAGTAGAAGTGCCTGCATTCTTTTAATTCCCCCTATTGTGCTCTACAACATTTGCAGATTGTTGCATACGCAAACAAATCACAGCATTTTCATCTGTGGGAGGTTTTTTTTTTTTTTTTTGACCCAAGCTCCCTTCTCTGCTTATCCTTTCACACCATGCTTTGCGGGCTTTCACCATGCATGCAGCTGCTGATAGTTTTCTGTTGGGTTTTATGTTCTGTGCCTTATCGGGTCAGAGGATTCCGCTGAGGAACAGCAGCATTGTCGCCGCTGACCTCCCCAAAAGTCACACATACAAAAAAAAAAAAAAGGGAGCTAAATTGAGCTGTGTCACATGGAAAGCTCCAAGGAGACCCCATTTGCAATTCAAAGGCAAATTAGCAAATCAAACACTTTGTCATTGCCAAAGAAAATTGATGTTAAAAAATTGAGTGACACGTGTTTAATATTGAAAACTTAGCTTAATCAACACGTCATCAGCTAAAAAAAGTAATAGCACTTGAGTGGAGGTAACATTAACGACCTTGGAGGCTTTTTGAATGCAGCGTCATCTACATACAGAGAGACTTTAAGGTCATCACTGTCATATCCAATCTGTGGAGTGACTAGTCTGGATAAATCAAATTACAAAGACATCAATGACAACTGCCCTTGTACTAAGTCGACGCTTTCATTCATATGTATTTAAGTTTTCTGCAGTAATCGAGCGACAGGGTCTCACGAAGTTGAAAGTAATGTGAATAATAAATGAGATGAATGTTACAGATTCCAGACATGGGTCGAAGCTTAAATGTGTAGACAGGATGGAGTCAGGCACATCAGCGAGCATATCATTACACATCAGTCACACGCCTCTGTCATCAAACACACATGCAAATACAGTCTCCATCAGAAGCCCGGGGGGGGCAAAGTAAGACGAGCCGTCATGCTAGCAGCTCAGGGAAGCTGCACAGGAGTTAAATGCTAATGCAAGCACGGGAAATTGCTGGCAATGACAATGATTACATGCTAATGTTCAGTAGGTGCAATGTTAACGTAATAGTTTAGTGCAGAGGTTTTCAAACTGTGAGGAAGTTTACTGTGTGAGGATAAAATCAACAGGTGTCTGTGCGCAGTGTTCTGGAAACATCTGGAAGTTTTTCTTTTGTAGTTTAAACCGCTGCTTTAGCTGGTGAATCATTAATATTAATCGATTTTTTGGCTCCTTGTATTACTCTTACTGTCTTACCCTCATTTGGTGGATAATCATGAACTACACTTCCCATTATTCTGGCACCACGAACTATTATGTTGCTTTTGAGTCAGCAAATTAGCATCAGCTGGGAGGCTACAACTTGGCCCTCATTTTTTAGCCTGAAAAACTCGCACCATTAAAAGCATGCTGGATTAGCTGTTAGCAGGTTGCGTTGCACATATGGCTGTATAGACAGTTGTCACTGGATTACACCTGACAAAAACCTTCGCCTGCAAGTTCTGCAGGTATATACATCTTTTTTTCTGTGATTCGTATTCTGTGTTTAACTGCCTCCATGGGCTCCGTGGGTCAAACAGCAATAATTTACTCCCCTTTGTTTTCGAACACCTGTATGCAACAGTCCCTTTCACCTGACGCAGCATCCATGAGCTTCACCTCATAGCTTGAAAAGATCTGAAATGGATTCACGAAGCAATTTTGAAACCAGCAGGAACTATGACTCGGACTCAGTGGCTTAGGTGACTCATCGCGGCCTCAGTGTGCATTTTATGAAATGTTAGTTAATAACAGCCTCCGACCTGTGCAGCAAAATTGGGAAGGCGTTTCAAGGAGAGAAGCAAGTGGCGGAGGAGTTCAGCAAGGTGAACCAGAAGGGAAATGAGGCTGCGTACTGAATCGCATCACACAATGCGAAGGCAGTAAAGGCTGGTTAAGGTGTGGTTAAAGATATTTGAAAGATGGTAACAGGATAGTGCGAGTGGAAGGGCATCGGTTGGGCCACCGTCTGCACAAAATTTCACCGCAATCCACTGTGCAATCGTTGAGATATTTCAGCGTGGCAGACTGACCGACTTGCAAGTGGCATACTTGGACTACAATCCTGCATTTTAATGTATGTGGTAGAAATGTCATCATACCTTCCATGCACTGCCTGCCATCATTTCTGAGGGTCCTTGATTATCATTCAAGAAAATCATGACAGTATAACTCAAGTTCACCTCGGGATCCCAATCAGTGAAGACAGAGGCGGTGCAGTGAATGGGGCTGTTGAGAAAGGTAGAGCGTGAAAGAGACAAAGGCAGAAGCTCCTCCTGGTAAATGAGCTCATGTCCATGCAAGTGATCTGTAATTATAGATAAAAGCCCTTCGCATCAGACCATCATCTACATCATTGACTGCTCTCGCTTGGACTCTTAAATCACTTATCAAACGGAGCCGGTACATTTCCCCAGGTCCTTGTCTCTATGTTTGCTGATTCTCCACACACCTATTTTACATACGCTTAAAATAATTCACATCTGCAGAAAATGAATGCTCCTACACCTTGACTCTCCTTGGAGAAGTGTGTGCATTTTTTTTTTTTTTCTTTCTGCAGAAGAACCACAAGATTTTTTTTGATTAGTGTGTCACAGCATCCCTCTGTGTAATGGCAGAAAGAGTGAAGGGAGTTGAAGATGGTGGGTGAGAGGACACCAGTGTGTGTGTGTGTGTGTGTGTGTGTGTGTGTGTGTGTGTGTGTGTGTGTGTGTGTGTGTTGAGTGTGCTCATGCAATTGTGAGTCCTCCCACATGCAGTAGCTCATGGCAGGTAGTAGCACTAGAGAAAGTCGCAGGCACAGAATAGCTCGCACAATATGACAAAGCCACTTCTAGCTGTAAATCAGCCCCTCACACCGTGTATCATTGAAAGACATTTAAGAAGAAATCATAGTTGTTTTTCCCCCTCCGTCTGAAGGGCTGATTTTTTTGCAAAAGGGACTGTGATTGGATATGGATCATTGCTGACAACCTGGCAAGCTTTTGGATGAACGAAACTTTCCAGCGACTAAGTCTAGTAACTTTTGTTTAGTTCAGGGAATTTCACGGGACGCTCATTCCTTTGAAGCGAAGGCTCCGCGTGAGGTAAAAGGTGAAGCTTTGATTCTTACCACTCCAGCTATGCATTTATATAGATATAAATCATAAATAATAGGGTAAAATTTAGGTAAGGAAAAAAACAAATCAACACAAAGGATGCCTTCACAAGAAATAGATTCAGATCAGAAACGCAGCATTGACGGCCAGTGTCTGACAGTGGGAAAGCAACTGTATGTTGCTATTTGATTTGCGACGTAATGAGGATTGTTGTGAGGCTGCATGATGATAATAAGCATACGATTAGTTATCGTTGCGTTTGTTCCACTCGTGTCTACCCGAGAGCTACTTTGTAGAGAAACACAACCGATGCCCCCCCCCCCCCCCCCCCTTCCCCTTACATCGGAAATTTGGCCTTTTCATGTTATTTCAAAGACATTGCCGACGATAAATGTCGGGTTGCATCCTCAAAGGGTTTTTAAAAGCCAGAGAGGAAAGGTCTGGATCTTTCATCTTGCATTCACCAAGTGTACAAAGAAAGGAAAAGGTGTGAGGGAGCACACACCGGTATTGATGGTAACCGCGTAGATATGGCAACCCCCCGTCCCTCCCCTCCTGCCACCCGATGAAGCTGAAATGGTCAGGGTCCCCCTTCAGTGCCTGCATTCTTGAGTTTCCCAGCATGCCTTGGTTTATTGAGCAAGCAAGCACAGTTTCAAATGAAACACTTGAAAGAGAATCCAGTGGTTGGGAATTTTCATTTGGATATTATGAGTTTTATCACCAAAACACAACTTTGACATCTCATTTTTCTTTTCTTAGAACTACCTTAGTCAAAAGTTTGTTAATTCATGAGGTAACTGTTGGATAGCAGCAAAAACAATGGCTCTTGTGCATACAAGTTAACACTTTTGGAAGTCCACTAATCGCATTGTAATTGCAGACATTGTGCACACAGCATGAGAAAAACACAGCAGAATGCATCATCTCCGCGTTGCATGGCAACAGCTGAGCCCAGGTAGCAGGTGTGAGCATTATTTTATTCAGGAAGTGTGTGTAGCCCCGTGCTGGCATCCATAATGGAGCCAATCCTTCAGGGCTGCACGTGGATCTCCAAGCAGCTTGAGCCCTGAACGCCGAGGTGCGTTTGCTAACACAGGGGTTTCATTAACCCCCGTGTTAGCGAACAGTTATAATGCTGGCAGCTGCCAGATGGGGACTGGGATGGTAGGATGGTTCATGTCATCACATAATGTGGCAGGTGTTGTGCAGGGAAAATGCTGAGTACTTAATGTTATTGTTATGAGTGGGGATGGTGGTGGGGGTGGTGGATGGTGGTGGTGTTGGTGGGGGGGTGTAACAGCAATGAATGTGTCTGGGGGAATGATTTTTGCAACTGAAGATCAATTGTACAGACTGATCTGACGATGCTTATCAAATAAAAGTCCATTAGTCATCACTCTTTCTCGTGTTGTTGTGTTCGGCTATAACCAGCAGTAGGACTATATGTGTAGATCAGGGTTCTTTTTCATCTCTCTTAGTATCTAATAAAGTTTAAACAAGCTGCTATTTCAGGACTGGCACCCCCATAGAGGCAGACTGTATGTCATATCAATCAAGCCCTGTCCACAATATGTCTTGTCTTCAGCACTCCTGCTTCAATGGGAGTCACTGAGACTTTTTCCTGCCATTAATTTGATGGAGGGGAGTCAAGAACTGCATGATATATAGGAGCTTTCTCAGCCTTTTCCCCAGATGCTGTGGTAAGATTTTGAGCTTGTCTATAGTGATGTAGCACTCAGCTAGATACAGCTTCTTTTTTTTTTTTCCATAGGTTCCTATGCTCAGAACTCAAGTACATGCAACAGGCAATTGGAGGTAAAAAAAAAAATAAAAAATTGCCCTAACCGTCACTCCTAAATGTCTGTTTTTAATGTGTTTCCATAACCCTTCCATGGCAGGGAAATTTGTGCAATTACAAGAAGACTGGGGTTCATCTCTGGTGACTGAGAAAAACAGCAACATTCACAGAATCACTCACCATGTTTTGACGCTAGTCATCTACATAATTGTCCCTATCTGCCCTCAGCTGTCTGCATTTAATTGCATGGCAACCCGTGCAGAGTCACTGCGAGAGCGCCAAACCCTGCTTTCCACCATTGCTGAAAACCCAGGGTCGCATGTGTCTTTTATAATTGCTGGTTGAAAGCTCAAGGCACAGAATGCAAAAGCAGGACTGTTGTAGTTTCTTACTCTTGCATCAGGACCAGAAGCAAGCATTAAAAAAAAAAACAACCAAAAAAAAAAAAACAAAAGGCCAGTGTGTCATCCAGACAATGATCTTTGGTCTTCATATCCACCAGAGCAAAATCAATGAAGCCTCAGGAGCTCTGACCACGCTGCACCCATGGTGGGATGAAGTCAGACTTTTTCGCCTTTGCCAACTTGCAGACTTCCTCTAGGAAACTATTAGTCTTTGGCAGAGGTCCAGGGAATGGCCCTGAGGTTGCTCTTTGGTGACAGCAGACATATCCCTGCTTAAGTGGAGGATGCATGGCTGAAAAGATAGAAAGATAAGGCCTCACTGGAAAATACCGGACCGGCAGATAAAGCCCATCGGTCTATGCATGCCCAGGGAGTCTTCGAAGGCAAGCACGATGTGCTGCAATCCGAGGCAGCCGTTGAATGATATGTGGGAATCAATCACAGTGTTGAATCCACAGTTGGAAGGGCAGAGCCTTGTAGCATTTTACAGAGAGAGCCATCGTTTGCCACTGTTGGGTCGTGCCTGTGAATGCCATGCGTCGGTGGGTGTCGAGCATAGAAAGCCACTTGTACCAGATTTCAACGCTCCCATTTAAATAGGCTGTGCATATGCTGTACATCACAAATTGGACTGGTGAGCATGAGCCTACAAAGCCTGTGTAAAAACGATCATAACTTCCATAGAATAAAGTCCACCACTAAAACCTCTTAAGCTCATGCACTTGATTTCCTCTTTGTTTTTTTCTCAGATCCCTCTCCAGCCAAGTTATCTCAGACCCCAACTGAATCATTTCAGCTCAACTGTGGATGCTATAAATACCAGGCGTACTGTGACCGTAAGCCTCTGTGCAGACATAATCTAGCTGTTACACGTATGAGCTAGCCATAGCCAACTTATTCTCCCCTACTGTCAATATTTACACAGTAGACAGTGGTCAGTGTTCATCCTAGACCCTGCAGAGATTAATTACCCTCAGGAAATTAGCTACTGATGCACATCAGTGTAAATTTCCCATGTATGGTGAATTGAATTACCTTGCTTGCATCAGTATTTACAGAAAAACACATCTTTTATGGCAATTTATACCAATTATAATATATTTTCAATTGTAGAATGAGCTTCTTAAGTGAGATGGGGGCCCACATACAGTTTAATGAAAGGCTCTGCCATTACATTGAAAAATGGCCATGACATTTGCATTTCCCAGCGCCTTTTGAAAAAACATGTTTTATTCTATTGGGATATCATTAAATGGGGACTGCAGGCCTTTATGGACAGAGGGCAGCTCCTTTTTAATGCGGACTCTATAGACAACATGATGATGAAGGGTTGGTTTTCAGATTAAATGCACCACAGTTTCCAACAGCTCATGTCTTTCATTTTAATGACGTCATAGTGCATAGTGCAACTAAATCACTGCACGTCGGTAGAGACGGACACGTGTCATCAGGTTTGTGGTGGTTTTTTGTTATTGTGAGATTTAACAGAAGTATCTCAGTACTTTGGACCACCAGCTGCTGTGACGTTAGGGAATAAGAGGGGAGCATTTTTGAAACAGCATGTTTAATATAGGTCATTTTTAACCAAAGGGCAACTGTTCTGTTGTTACAGGGTACTGGATGACATCCTGAGTCGCAATTTGGTGTTTGGGAGGAACTTGAATAGAATTTATACTTAGTATTTTTAACTACTGTGTACCTATTCTAATAACATGAGGTACATGGGCGTGACCAGAGTCGTACACACACATGCACACACAGGTCATGAAGAAGCATGTGACCCAGGAATGGAGCTGGGCAAGGAAGGGAATTTGACGTAGTGGCTGCACTGGTTATTTACAGCTTCCGCCTTCATCATGTGATGCACACCAGGCCCAAAAAGCTTTTTTCCCCCAAAAGGAACAGCTCTAAAAAGTTTCATAAACCCCCTTCAAAATGAGTCTTTTTGTGAACAGAATTTGATGTGTGCATTGTGTGCAGGGAACCAGCAGAAAGTCAGTTTGCTCAACCAGGGTACGTCACAGTCACACATGCTATCTCCCGGCCCAACCAGAGAACGACTGCAGTACACATGCTATAAACACGGATGTGTGAGGACGCCCACGGAAACGCAGGGAAAGCTTTCGGCATATGGACCCAGTGAGCAACTTCCATATTGGGGCACCACCTTTTGTGTGGTCTCCAGCTCTCTTTAATAGATCCCTGCAAATTTGGAAGACAAATGTATGTTGGAGGCCATAAATCCTGCTTAATTGGATTAATCATATGTGTTGTCAAGTTCTGGTGTAAAAATTGTAAACGGGTAACATGAGAGAAATGATGTCCCTCTAGAAATCTGCTGTCATCACTTACGGCACTGATCAACCACAGGGAAAATATACTTAATCTCTCATCACTTCTCCGAGTTCCAATTTGTCACCAGTTCCCATGTGCACTCAGAACACAGCTTTTTGCACATATTTGCCGATGCCTCTTGTGAATGAGATGTTGCAGACATATCAAAGGATTTGCTGTTTTTCCCAGAATCCTCCTGCCATCTGCTCCCCACCCTCAACCAAGATGCTTATATTGGAACCACCCTACCCCTGTAAATCTCAGCATACAGTCCATGGCAGTCTATCAACAGTTTTTTTTTTTTTTTTTTTTTTCATACTCTCTTTGGTTTTAAAACTCAGTCTGAGTTTTTTTGTAAAGTGATTTCTTTAAAAAAATAATAAAATAAATGCTGTTATGACTGCGTTGAATACCTTTAGACTTAATTGTTCGACATTATCCACAGTTGTCTCCTCAACAAAAGATGACACGCTGCGGCAGCGCCACATATTTTTACCTTAGCAACAGCAAGCACAATAGTTTCACCCATGAATGACAAACAGAAATGAAATGTACACATGTATGTCCGTATGGATGATTCATTGAAATCACAACTTTCTCCTTCCACAATTTTTTTTTTTTTTTTTTTTTAAAGAAGCTTATTACTGTCACACTATGAGACAGGCTTTGATCCACCAAGATGGCGATGGTGACAGTTATGTCCTGCGACACCTTTCTTCCGCTGCAAATCTGTAATTTGATTGGAGAGACAACTGTCGAGAACAACCGAGCTTAACGCTGCACGTGTTCAGATGTTTCTTTGTGGTGTCTGTCTCACTCACACTGATAGCTGTTAATGAGAAGAGAAAAATGAACCGCTCGAATGCTCATTGCAAATTTGACAGTTAAGAACATTCAGCGGCTTCAATGATCGGTCTCCCCCTCGCACACCCAACACCACTCTCGCATAAGGTGCCCAGATGTACAGATTATGGCGCGTAAACAGAAACGTCGCATCTCGGTGACATAAATCACACAAAACCTGTTTTGGAACCTTGTTCTATGATCTTAAATCGCGATCCGACGTCGAGGCCTGACGGCGCGTAACCTTGTGTGATAGATCGTAAAAATTGGCTTAAAGCATCAGTGTCAATGCTGGTATTAGAGGTGCTGAGGTGCGTAATATGGAACATAAATAATTTTTCTGCGTGGATGATACTTTGGTGGAGGTGACAAACCCCTTGACCTTTCTACTACTACTGTAAAATTACACTTGAAATTTTTAAGGTTAAGGTTATCCAGATAAATATAAGGCTTGTCCACTTTTATTTTTATCCTAAGGCTGTGAAGCAGAGGTCACTAAATAGGTGGACCACTGTCCGGATACGTCCTGTTTGGACCAGGAAGTATAACCTATAAATTGTTGAGAATTATTCAGTTGTGACATTTCTATTTCGGTTATTCTGGTTACGTGATAGCCAATCATTGTGACTCGATTCAGAGAGTGAGATACACGCACACAGGGAGAGAGACAAAACCATACACGACGTCAGACGAATGAATGGGGGGGGGGAGTGGGATATAAGAGGAGAAGAAAGAGTAATTGAGGAAGTATTAAAGCTGTTCAAATGTTAAGATGTGTTTAGACTGTTTATTTCAAAAATGGGTGAGACTCTCAGGACTAACAAAAAAGAAGAAAAAGATTTTTGTCATATTGTCATTTTTGTCAAATTCAGCACCATATTTAAAATACATTTTTTCGAAAGCTCTCTGTTATGTACTTCTTACATCCCATATTTTCCTTGGACCAATTCATTTCAATTTTATTTGTGTAGTGCCAAATCATAACACAAGGGTAAGGTCAAAATCTTACAAATATTATAAGAGAGAAACTCAACAGTTCCCACAATGAGCAAGCACTCAGCGACAGTGTGGAGGACCATCGTTCTGGACCTTTGCTTGAGTAAATTTTGTCCTCTGAATTTCAATTGAAGACTCCGAGCGCAAAGGTTATGTGTTCTTTTATGTCTGGCCCCACATTATGTTAGCTACATTATCTGAAATGGCTCGATTAGCAATATATTGGAACATTTCATCTGATGGATCAGACTGGGGAGAAAAAAAACAAATATCAAGTTAAACTTATGTTGACCAAACAAACCTCCTAGGTGCAGTCCAGCAAAACCGCTTCTCATCAGTTTAAAAGCGTGTCTGTCTGCACTGTCTTACAGTGTAGACCTTTTTCATTACAACACAATCACTGCATTTGAGTTTGACAACAAAAAAACTGCTGTGTGTGAGTGAGGCAATGGCCTTCGGTCGTATCCGTACAATATCTCCTACTGGGCATCTCTATAAAAAAAAAAAAAAAAAAAAAGTTAATCGTGTCATGTGGAAATAACCGATGACCAAATTGAACTGAGACGTAGAAACATTCCTAGAAACACTCAGCACTGATAAGAGGCACAACAGCCAAGTTTTGAAATGCTGCCGATAAGCATCATAATTTATTCTGAATTACTGCGAGAATGCAACAGTGATCTTAATAAGTAATGCTTCTTTCAGTGTGGAAATGCAGCAGGAAATATAGCGGTAAAGTAGAGCAAAAGAAGCGTGCAAGATATTGCATGAATACTGTCAATCACCATAAAGACTTTACAATATATAAACCGATAAAGGATAAATAATGTTTTTGGGGTTTTTTTTTTTGCATATCTCGAAGGTTGCGTTAACACGCGCTACATGTTTTCAGAAGCCTTTCTGCACAGCTTGAGAGAGTTTGCATGGATCAATTCGCCCGGCCAGGACGTGTGTGTACTCGCGATGAACGTAAACACGGAATCCCCGCTCGTTTTTGTCCGGTGACAATTCAAATTAGGTTTATTCAAACAAGACGAATGCATCCTTATCAGTGTTGACAAGAGGGTTAGAGAAAGACTTTTCCTTCCTGCAGTTCAATCGCCGGTCTGTTCTGCAGCAAGGGCAGGCGTGTTGTTTCTAGAGTTGGCCTCAACACAGACGTCTGAGACGTTTAGTTTAGATGGTTTGAATTGAAATTGGCTGTTTGTTTGTTTTTTTTCTGGGCAGAATAACAGTTTACTTAATTATCATCAGCTAAAGCTCCACATTTGACATAAAGGGTCGAGACCATCGCAGGAGTTCATGTTCTGGAGATGAAATATTGATTCAGAAGGTACTCAGTGGGCTCTCCTCTCAATTCATATTAAAAACTAATAAAATTATTTAGCTTTTATTGTTACGTCTCCAGATTTTTACGCTCCCACGTGTTCAGATTATTGTGTTGTTATAACCCAGAGGTCATGTAGAAATACATTTGATGCCACAAATTAACACAGTGTATTCTGGGATACACGTTTAAAATAATGTTTGGTTTTAATCCTGTTTGATACTGGATGACACCGATTGTCGCGTTGGCATTCAGCACAGGAAAAACTAAATGAAGCACATTAATGACAGATTGTCTCTTAAACAGTGGAAGGATCTCCATATGCATTAAAAAAACTGAGCATCCACACACTTTAAATGACTGCGGGCGTAACGGATCAGTGTACATGCGGAGTCCTTGTGGGTGGGCGGGGCCACAGCACTGCGTCCCTGTCAACTTATGTAAATGCGACTCTTTATTAATGGCAGGGCCAGCGTCTCTGCACCAATGGCTGTCGATGTGTCGATGGGGGCCGGACCTCCCTTGTGACGGTCCTGACTAGTGGTCGGGCGCGAGGGTTATTTCAGCAAACTCTGCCACTATGGGAGGGGCCACGCTGCACCTCCGCTGACAACACCGCTCACCTTATTCGCTTGACCTCAAGGAGTGAAGGGAAGAAAAAGGACAAGGAGGAAAGCAGGGGAGGGGGGTTTACATAAATGAAAAAAGGATGGAAAGGAAGATGAAAAATCCTCAGAGCAGGTGGCGAAAAGTTTCTAAAATATTAACTTGATGTTTAAAGACCTGTATCACTGTTGGCGCCTGGACGTCATATCCTTGAAACATCACAGCTTGGCATGAAAACGGCCTCCGAAATTTGGAATTTGATTAATACAGTACGTTAGGGCCAGTTCATCTGCATCCATTTATAGAAATCCTGATTGCCTGCTAGTTACGATATCATTGAGCGAGCGAGAGAAAGGGACATTGGCAGTGTGACATTGTCATTTTCAAGTCTAAACTGACACCTGGGGCCACCCGGTGTCCCTCCAAATTCTCTGACAGCGAGACAAAGGATGACAGCTTGGAAAAGAGAGCGTGACCACACACGGCTTTGATTGGATGGCCAATGGAATAATCAAGTCTTTCAGCCCCTGCTCCGGAAACATTATTTGTAATTTCATCTTTCATTTGAGTCTCACAAATGATTTTTTTTTTTTTTCCTTCCAGCACGTGTCGAGTCTGGAACCTTTTCAGCAAAGATGAATGTTTTCCAAAGATTGTTTTTTTTTTTTTTCTGTTTTTTTAATCATTCAGGCTGCTGTGCTTTTGGTTTCTCAGTTTTTATCCTACTCATGGCTGACCTAGGGAAGAAAAAAAAAAAATCTTTATGAAACCATCAGAAGATCTTAATGTGAACATTTAAGAAGTTAAGCATAAGCCAAATCCAAAGCATTCAGCGACAGGAGAAGAAGAAGAAAAAAAAGTGAAATTGTAGAGCTTTGTTTATTTCAAAAGCTTTCCTCTCTCCCTGGTAGGGATTTCTGAATGTGATGTTAATCTCTTTATTATCTTTGAAGGCATTTCACCTATAGGACCTTGTGAATAAGCCTAATCTGAGAGAAATAGCAAAATATTGAGTTCTGGCTGTGACTGATAAAACGTGTATTTTTTTCTCTTTTTTTTTTTTTTCCTAGCTGTGTTCGTTTCTCCCCTTTTGAGGACAAACAGGCTCCTTTTTAAACAGCTAAAGAGCGAAAAAACCTTTAATCACAAGGCAAGGTGACCGCACATTGTGGTTATCAGGCCCGCTCAGTGTGCTCACACAAGCGCATACACATCTATGCAGCGTACGAGAATGTCCGCACACAGGCTGCATGCGTTCTCAGATGTGCACAAAGCCACACAACATATCTAAACCGGTGTGGAACTTCCTCTACGCACGTCACATCTACATAATGCATATCCACACACACACACACAACTTTCTGCATTGTTTTGTAGTCCCAGCGTCTGTTATATAACACACACTCCCTCCTTCTCCTCCAGACATTACATAGGGGAACATGCAGGGGACCTATGATAAAATATTTCTTCCACCACATTGAAATTCTGTAGATGTCGGTTCAATATTTCCCTTCCCTCTTACTCGCAGCGTTTCAAAAGATTGTCCTCAGCTTCAGGAAGGGAAGGAAATTGCTTTTAAGGAGAGGTTTAGGGCTGAACATAAACACAGTGATGACTCTGATTCAGGGACTCGCGGCTCCATTTTTTTTTTTTTTTCAGCACATTTCTTTGAGAAAGAGCATTGTGTGTTTATATTCCAAATATTCAAAATGAGCCTGTGAAATATTGATGTGTAAACTTTTTTTTTTGTTGGTATTTTTAAATGACACTGGCTTGTGAAGGGGTGAGCCCTATCAGAGGAGTGCAAGACCAAGGCGTAATTTGTAAATCAGGAGTCCTCTGGACACGGAGAAGGTGCTGATCCAACAGGTCAGGGGACGGGGAAAAAAAACAAACCTGCCATGGAGCTCCTCAGAGAAGCCTGGAGCACAGCGGACAACACGGGTCCTAACAAGACAGTCATCATAAACAATGCTGTGCAAAGCTTGCTGTACACTGTAAGCAGAATATCGTTCGGCATCTGATGTGACAGTTAGGTCTGGAGTACAGACAAGCGAGCCCACAGCTACGGGACGTACAGGTTTTCATTAGTCATGCTTTCGGCACTCAGCACAAACACCCGCTTGCTTAGCTGCAGGTCTTCCTGGAAGAATATGACAAAGTTATTCAGACACCGAAAACACGATTTCCAGCATACAGCGAACTCAGAGCTGTTACCACACTCACTGGCACCATCATCATCATTGTCATAGCGGCAATTATGCAGTGCCTCCGAACCAGACAGCAGCCTTTAAGGATATACAAAGTAGAATAGTAATAAAAAAAAGTGTACTTGCATTTGTATTTGTCCCACTCCAGACTTCTTCCCTACTCTGTTCTGTTCATTGCCAACTTTGTCATCATCCTCGCTGTCAGTAGAACCATCAAGTTGATACAATGAAGTGTGTTCAGCAACCAGAAGCTAAAACACACAGGAGGGTTGTTGGTGCTTCCATTTTCCCGGTGCTGCAACACAATGTGATATTCATAGTGTTTTGTTTTTTTCACTTCAAGTCCATTTGCTTCTATTTCACATTTGTGAATACAGTGATTGTGTACTGGGCTCTGAGTACTGCCAAAATGTAGGGGGTGACCTACAACTCAATACCGTCCCTGGAGGCATCCTGTGTAGACACAGATGGAGGACTGAAGCTGCTGCTGCTCTGGTAATGCGCTGCTCATGCTACACCTCCCGTGTAAACACCGTGTGACCCACCAGCTAAAGAAGAAGAAGAAGCAAAAAACATTTAAGGACACACAGTTTCAACATCTACTAAATACTGCATCATAGCGGACTACAGAGGATCCCACTGGGCTCTGGCACTGTGGAAATTACTGCATCAAGCTGAAAGAACTGAAAGTTTCTGCCATTTTGCACTCGGCATTGTGAACGCTCCCTTACAAGTCGGTAGCAGATTACAACTGGTCCATGTCGCGGTTTTGAGTGTTTAAGGTCAGGAAAGTTGAACCTTTTCACACAAATCTTTCATATGGGTAGTTTAATATCATGAGCAAATCCTGTGCTTTGAAAATTTACCAGTAAGTTCTCTCTGCCGCCGAACCTGGTGTTTTGGCAGGAGCGGGTGGTGGTGACTGTCGCTTAAGGAGCTTCGGACATTGTTGCGTTTACAAGTTGTTGTACTTTTCCCTCTGAGCAGCGCTAAGTCTTCAGGGCAGTCTTTGCTATTGGAAAGTGACGAGATGGTCGCAGGGCTAGCTGGTTAGCGTGCTAACTTCTGTAAAGGAAAAGACTTGATGGAGACGAGAGCTAACACTGGTGTTGCTTTACACTGCTGAAGACAGCCCTTGGCAAGTGAAGTAATGAAGTTTGATGCTGAACTCAATGTTTCTACTAGATTAATAAGTAAACAGCTGTTGCTAATATTGTCTCTAGCAATAGCAGAACTTATAAATAGCTGTTAATGCTAATATTGTCTCTGTAGCAATAGCAGAACTTATGAATAGCTCTTTTTAAAGAATTACAGAACAATAAACACTAAATATTCAAGAAACTTCAGTGACAAAGTTTGACACTAGTCAGAGTCATAAATTAAACAATATAGTTGCCGCTCTAATCTGAAAGGTTATGTTCTGGCAGGAACTGGCACGAGTGAAACCTTGTATGAACTCTCTCCAGTGATTTATAGCTTGATTCTTTGTCCATATTTCATTGCAAACAGATGTTCGCACTTTCCATTGGCAGACTATAAAAACAATCCTCCCGCATCCCTCTCCATCTCTTTCCTCAATCTATCCCACCTGTCACCCGAGCCAAGCAGCTGTGACAGCTGTGTGAACGGAAAACCCGAGTGCGAGAGCAAGTGACGCCAAACTGCAACTCCCATCACGCCCCGTCCCCTCGGGAGGGTGACGCTTAATGGTGACCTCCTCCATACCTGGATTGTTTCTGTAGTTCCGCCATGCTCTCCCACCAGGCATGGCACACTACACCCACCTCCATATGGCATCTCAGCTCAGAATGGTTCCCCTGGGAAGCCAAAGGGCTCTCAGTTTGCTATTTCCAGACAAGAAAATCATGTTGGTGTGCATGTGTGAGGCAAAGCTGAAAGTCTGAAAGTTTCTCAGTAAAGGGAATGTCAGTTTAAAAAAAAAAACATGATTTGGCAGCAGACCAGGTAGCGATGACTCCTGTGTCTGTGGACGGTATGTCTATTTTCCTTTTGGCCTTTGAGTAACTTGGAAGATGAGGTTGTCAGAGGGGTGAGTCAGAAGGTGCAGCTGAGTTGGGCTGAATGATTTTTAGTATCTTCAAATGTTACTTGCAAGGAATTTATCGCTTACTTACCAATTTCCTTGGTTTTAAAACAAAGAAGTGCTTATGGGTAATCCGAGAATTACATATTTTATATTATTTTCTCCATATTAGTAGGTTTCTGCAGTGATGTCTTATCAAAAAAAAAAGAACATGAAAAAAACCTGGATGTTTTTCTTGGATGTTTTGTTTTTAACATCAGGGCTTTCTTTTGGTCTTGAAGGTCCTGTTGTTTAATGACACTGCGCTCTGATTTTGAGAATGGACCCTTGCCGATGTTTGAATGGCTTGCATATTTTATCGTTTCTTTAGAGGTTTGTCTGCTTCACTGACCTTTATTTCAACGAAGCGGAACTGTGAGCTACAGCAACACCCGTTCGGAGGAAACAGCTGTAGGGTGCAAAGGACAAATGAGTAATTCCAATGTTGTATTCCCGTATCTATGAAGATTTGTCACCTTTGTGTCAGTGCATATGGTTGTGTTCAGCACATGTGAGCAGTCTCACACATAGAGGCACAAAGTGCACTTCTCTCCACCTGTTTTCATGTATTTTCTGTTGATATGGTTAAATTCTGCACTAGATTTGGATGGCAACTTGACACAGACGAACAAGCGCACGTATGCTGAAGATTTCTAAAAATGGCTCCTGCTTTGGTGGAAAATCACCAGAATTGGTAGGATATCAACTCTATCCGTACCTAAGGTAAAAACAGAAATTACTATATTATTATTCATTGCTTTGGGGGAGCTTTGGATTTGGTAGAGGAATCACAGAGCAGGCCAACAGGTTATTGAAGAGGTTTTTATTTTTTTAATTACTCACAGTTTTTGGCAAACTGTTTATCTCTCCTGGCCAATGCAGCCAGACTGTGAAATTATGAATTCAAATCCAGCCATGGAGGGTACAGAAAGGTACAGATGAAAACATGGCACTAACACATCAAACTGCTCAAAAGTGGGGAAAAGGAGGTCACAGAATTAGCCTCTAATTTCTACCTGCCTGACGGTACCAACTCAGGCAGTAGCACAGATGAGGTGAACCGCGCACACACGAGCACATCTTTGGCAACAAACGGTAGATAAAGAAAATCTCTAAGACGACACACACAAAAAGAGGCAGAATGAATCAAACGCACAGGGCAGATAAATTAAATCAGCCTGCTGTGTTGCACTGACCTTCACATCTGTGAACATGCGTCGTTCACAAAATCAAAATTGGATTTATTTAATAAGGTAAAATGCTTGAGTGTACGGTTAAGGCGCCCCATAAACACACAAGGACGACGCAGCCTGCTGATGCTTTCATGAAGATCAATTCCGAATGGGTGATCACAATTTAATCCACAGCGTAATTATAAAACGGAGGGGGGACTTCTTCTTCTTTGCTGCATGTTAATCTCGCTCTGCCTGGCGTAGTTTCTTTCCGGGTAATGTTTCCCAGGGTTTTTCAAGGACCTCTTCTCACAAATGCCGTCATTCCCATACAGTGTGCCTGCATGGTTTGGAAGCTCTCCATTGTTTTTTTTGTTTTTTTTAAAGGGCAAGTGTGGGGGAGGGAATATGTTTAGATGCTGTATTAATAACATGTTTCAGCATTCATAGCTTTTCTGATTCTTTCTGCGCATTGCTGGAAAGCATTTATTGTATAATACGCACACAGCACAATAAATGACTCATGTGTGTAAACAATCACATGTGGATAAGTCTCTGTAAGGCTATAATATTCTTTTACTCACTCCTCTGTAGCACTCTGAGTACACATACTGACAGACACACACTCTCTCTCACACACACACACACACACACACACACACACACACACACACACACACACGTGCGCGCGCATTTGCATTTGCGCTAATCCCAGAGGTGTAATCAATGCGGAAATACTTGGCATCAGCAGTATGACAGCATGCTGCAGCACAGCTAGCATAGCAATGAGTATCCAACAAATCAAGGAATGGGAACCTTATTAAATAAAAGCGGGAAGGGTCAATACCAGCTATTGACGAGTCCATGAAGCCTGTGCTTCAAAGGCTTTCCCCCTTTTTTTTTCCCCCCGTTTGCTTTTTACCGGCCCAGCAGGGAGACGAGCTTGCCCAGTCTGTGTCAAACTGGTATCCTTGAATGCTAATGCTACGTCCTTGGGAGGTAACTTTGTTGCGCTCTACAAGGGAGCTTCAAAATCCTATCGCAAATCAGTGCATAGCGAGATCCCCGGAGAATTGGACCTTGGGACGATTTGTTAAACACACACGTCATGCACACAAGAGTAAACCTACAAGTGCACACACACAAACACTAAGAAATGTTTAAGATGTCTGACAGCCAAAGAGTCTGTCAACATCAGGACTCATAATCAATGAGCCACTCAAAGTGTTACAGATGTCTGCAACTAAACGGCCATTTTTTGGTTGGAGTGCTTTTGCTTCCAAGGGCGGGCAGCAGCAGGAATTCAGTTAAATGATGCAAAGTCTCAAGAGTCCTTCCACCTGGTTTCTCTTTGTCCCGCTCAACTTGTCAATATGTCATTCAGCAAACCCTTTTTTTTTTTTTTTTTTGCCACTGATAGTGTCAGTGGAAACACTCTGAAAGCTGAAAAACCTCAATGCCTCGTGATCAAAGAAAGGTTATAATGCGTGACATTTGGTTTAATGAATGAAATCCAGCGCATATGTGCTTGTATTTTCATTGCTACCAAGCCCCGAAGAAGGACATGCTCTTGCAATGACAGTGTCTGCCGACAAAATGGATTTGTGTAGGAATTTTTTTTCTTTTTTTTCTTTCCTTTTTCTTTTTGGTTCTAATGTGACAACGGAGGAATGGTTAAATCTAAAAGAGGATAAACCAAAGGCACTGGAAGGGTTTGAGCCTTTAAAACTTCTTAACATTAGTGTGGCGGTATCACAGTTGGAGCTGAATGAACTTAAACATGTTGAGATAATTTTTTGACAGTAATCCAGAATGAAAAGCCAGAATTAACACTGAGGGGTGGAAGCACTTATAAGAACTCAAAATGTCTGTCTTTGTTTAGATTTGTTATTCATGCTTAAAACTGATGTAGGTTATTAGATCAAACGTAGAAATGACTTGCTGCCATATGTTTTTTTGGGGGGGGGTTTGCCAACTTCTCTCTCGTTATGGAAATTGATGTGTAGTGTCCATGCACGACCATAAACAGGTGTTAGTAATTTTTTTTTTTGTAAGATTAGCTTTAACTTTAAAGAGTAGTGTAAATTCCATATTTGTGTAGCTCGTCTATAAAGTTACACACTCACACATGTACTCCTGTCAGGCTCTTTGAAGCGTTCAGTAAGATTTTCTCTAACAGTTTGCATTTTTCAGACGGTGTTTTTTGAGCTCCTCGTCATCTGTGACACCAGCAATTTGCCTCTTTGACAGGTGATTTTAGTCCCTGATGTGTTTCAGTAGTCGAGCTCATTTTCACTCTTCAGGAGTTCATTTTCTCTGTAGCAGCAAAACACGTTACACAAGCCTCCAGTAACTCCTGCGGGTCGACTTGGGCCAACTATAAAAGACACACGATAAAAACTTACTAGCCTTTCAACAATAAGGCTACAAACAACCCATAATGCAACATTCTATGTAGGAGACACGCTTTCCATTCCATTTCCTAGACCTTGAATATAATGCAATCTCCTCCTTTTTTCATTTTTGAACTGCAAGAAAAGGTCTTTCTTTTTTATTTTTCTCGATTAGAGTGCCATCTTCGTCGTGCGGCTTGCTTGATATATGTATGCATGCTCACATTCCATAGATACCGAAGGGAAAATTATTGATTGGTTAAATAAAATAATTGGGGGGGGGGGGGAGAACAAAGGGAAACACAACAACGACATGAAATGTATTTCGGGAAGGGGGGCCGGTGGGATGGGGGGGGTTGCTATCTTCAGACTTTTCACATTAATGCTATTGACCCAAGTCTTCTTAGGGGGTACAGTAGGCCTCTAAACCCACATGCACCACAATCTCAGCAGAGTGATGTGGCTCTGGAGTGAGTAACTCCATTGATTTCATTTCACAGGGCGTTCGATTCAGAAGATCATAGCACCTACAACAAGATTGGGTTGGCATGGATTTTCTCCATCGGGTCAAAGAGGCTTATACCATAATTGTTTTTTATTACTTTTTGGCTCTAAAAACACACCCATGTATTATATTTCTGACTATTGCTCGATATGACGCACACATCACTGACACAGGTCAGTTTTTTTTCCATGCCATTCCCTTACTGCCGTCTCACTGAGAAAGTCTATTCAGTTAGCCACGAACCTTCAATGTATAAAGTGCAACAGAGGTGCCCGCTGAAATGTTACTTTATTCTCTTGCTTTTTGTTTAGCAAAAGCAGGCATCATATATGAAGTCGAGACCTTGGGGCTCCAAGTCACTCTCTGCAAGTTTTTTAAGGCACTATAACAGACTTTGAACACGTCTTCATTCAGCTTATGATTCTCTAATGGTAACAGGAGTTTCACTAGCACTGACTTTGTGGAAGTAAATGCCTTGTGTGCACTAAAGGAAGTGTGGGGTTTTGGTTAAGATCCAAGACAGGGTTTAGTTAAGGACTTTCCATTTCTGTTAGCATGACTGCTAATTTGCTAATCACCTGGTAAAACACCACATGCACTCGACTCATGAAGGGAAAATAGGAAGGTGGGAGGAATGGATTTGGGTAAACGAAGAGTATTTTGTTTGTGACGTCTGACCAGTCAGAGCAGATACAGAGCGTATCTGTAAATGCTGATCTAAATGTAATTTAGGACAGGCTGACATTCTGTTTCACACATGCAAACATTCACACAGAGGTCTCATCAGGGTTTTTGCGAAACAGATTATGGCCAATGGCTCCACATCTCTCCTCCCATGATTAGCCGCGGATACATTCAGAGACCACGTCTTGCAGGAGCAGAGTTCTGGCCCTGCCTCGACTGCCAATTATCACCAAAGCAGAGGGCTAATTAAAGTTTGATTAAGTTCAGAGTGTTCTCGAGGATATGCAGAGAGGGGGATCGGGCGGGGTCCCACTAAAGATCACACGATGTCTGTCAGAGGCAGGCGCTGTGAAATTGGATTGTTGGCTGTTATCAACCTTTGACCTTAAGTGCCACGCTGCTTGGTCAATTCAGCAGCTTTGGGAAAAGAAAACTCACGCGAGGGAAAGAAAAACAGTGCCGTTGGATGTCCGTCGTGGGCAAGAAAAGTGAGGCGCACTGTCACAGGAGAGCCACTCGCTAATGAGGTCTAGCAGGGATCGGATGTACAGAGTAAGACGTTTTTTCTTTGAGTAATATAAGCGAGGGGATGAAAAATGCACAACCTAAACAGTCCGCATTTGTCCCGATGACAGAGAGATCTTGAAAAGTTCTATTTGTGACTTCTCCACAGCTTTTCTGTGGAGGAAGAATTGTGCTGTGTAGGAACCTGCTCTCCTGTGGGAGCTGAGTTGCAGGTATGGAACGGGGACGCGTTGCCCCCTTAAGGGGAACAACAGCCCTGCTCGCTCGGCAGCGGTCGGCAGGGAGGTATGTCGGCCCAACCCGGCAAACGTCCTCCTTCTGCTGCATCCTTACTGAACTTGACATACACCGCACTGGCAAAGGCGGCGGCAGGCGGGGGGGTGGGGGGTGGGGGGGTGCATCACTAATTCATGACATGCACTTGCATATTAATGCCGCACCTTTTCGTGGCAAGCGAACATATGCGTGAGGCGGCTCCGGGTTGTATTTTTTTAAAAAACAGGAAGAAGGTGAGGGCAGTCAGGTGGAAGAGCGGAAGACGACGGATGACGGCGAGGCAGGAAAAGCACTCTAATGGCTGGCAGAGAGGATTCTGGGGGACTCCACGCTGCAACTTCTTGCAGATTGCACAGGCAGCGGCTTCTGTGAGTTAGAAAAGGTAATTATGATAATGGACATTAATGGCTTTATAAGTAAGCACTAATGGCCATGGAGATTGAGCGTGTACACAGTGCAGCACCTGACCTTCATATTCCTCTGCGGATTCAATCTAACTCAAGCCATGCAACTGAATTAAAGGAGTGAAATCTTCATTGCTTGGCACAGGGTATTGTGTCGAGATCCTCTATAGCCTGAATCTTTTAAGCTTTGTCTCTCTGGCTCGCAAAGCTCGGCTGCAGAGGAAAAAAAAAAAAACACATTGTTTCAGCTACCACATTTCCACCTGCTCTCATCTGACTGACTCATGCCTTTTCATCGTTTTAGAAGATTAGCTCTTGTGCTTTCTTTCTCCCTACAACTCCGCCCTTTTCCTTCTTTTTTATATTTCTTTCTTCCTAAAAAAATAAAAAAATAATAATAAAAAAAAAAAAAAAAAATCCAGCTTCAGCACTTCTAAAGCTGATTCCTCCCCACTCCTCCTTTCTCCTCTCATCTTGCTGCTCTACTCTTGGCTGGGGGGTTAAGGGATGAAGGGCTGTCTGATTGGGTGTCTGCACATCAACCTGAGCACCATGGCTTTCTTCTTTCTCCACAGACTTGGATCCTCCTCAGATTTTTTTTTTTTCTCTTTCCTTTCTACAGTAAAATGTCGGCCATCTCTGCATTTCCTTCTCTAATGATTTTTCTCTCCTAATGTGCCCCTTTGCACCTCTTGTCTCCTCTGCTCAGTTTTTGCGTTGTGCGTTATACTGACACCCCCATTTATCAATGTCAATCAGCAGTTTTAAAACTCAACAGGCTAGCACACATTGATTACCACTGAATAAAGAAGAAAGTGTGATGCAAATTTCAGATCAAGGTCGATAATGGAATAATAAGTGTAAACCACGACCTCTTAATGAATGTGTTAATATTGCCCTCTGCCCCTCTAGTTAGAGGATGCATGTGGGCAGAGCAGGAAAAGACATTTTATTGTCAGTGACCCGTTTTTTTTTGTTTTCTTTTTCTTCTTTAATTCATTGACACCTTAGAAGCCGGAGTCTGTCAAAGTCTGTGAATGTCATCATGCAGGAAGGGGGAAAAAGTGAGGAAATCAAAATTGAGTCAATAATTGAGGTACCAAGAGATTTCCAGCTCTATTAAATATGCAAATGAAGATATTAACAGCATTATGTTGAAATAATTCATTGTTAACCCAGTTGCTGATAGTGCCAGACAGTCTGACGACCGAGTCTGAATTTTATCGGGTCCATGACAGTGTGAATAATACAGAGAATTTTGGAGTAGCATCTACAAGGGAGAATTTACACGGAAAGAGATCTGTCCTCGCCTTCTCATCCAGCTCATATTAACTTTTAGCATTCTCCATTTTGGTTATGCAATCATCCTTTTCAGAAAAGGAAGGGAAAAAGTAATTTCGGACACAGGCTTAATAAAAAAACATGATGAGAGAATTCCAATTTACCTGATACTCATTCTTCTTTTTCCCCCTGAAAACAGAAGCTATTATGGCAGGAAGGCTGTCATGCAGAAAATAAGTGTGTCTATGTAATTATACGCATAAGCCCCCTCGCTAAAAACCACACTGATCCAGCCACGAAAAGGATTCAAGTTTCGGAAATGATGTGGTTTCACAGAGTTATCTCTGCTGTATAGTTTGGGTTTAGATATTCTGACAGGGATACATTTCCTTTACTTGTGTACTTGCCACTATGGGACGAGGACCATTGTTACATCACTGCTGCAATGTTAGCATGTGACACAGCCAAGATTCATTATGAAAATGCAGTCGCAACAGGCAGTAGATGAACCAATAGCTGTCCATTCTCTTCTTCCCTTCCTCAGATGAAGCCAATGTGCCATCCAAATGTGTGCAAGTCGAATCCTGCCAATATGTGACTGCACTTTCAGTTAGAAATGCAACCACTTTGGTTTTAGAAATCTTGGCAACACTGGGCTTTCATGTTCAGTCCCGCCTCTTCAAATAATGGTGGATACGAGTGTAAACAATGTATTATGTATTATTATTATTATTATGTAGTATTTAGTTGTTTTTTTTCTTCTTTTAATTAAGAAAGAGGTAATTGAAAACAGTTGCACCTTCTATCTTTTTAAACAACTCTTTGCTTTGGATTCGTATCATACTACACTACTTTTACTGCTAGCAATTTACCTATTCAGCTTGGGGGTTAAGGGGGCTTAAAGCCTTGGTAGGTGACAACTCAATGTTAACAGGGGAAGACGATTACTCCTCACATCCACCAAGAGCTGTAGATTTAACTACAAGCAGACTTGAAGCAGACTTAATTACAAACATTAGTATTTGGACTTGGCTGTTGTGAGACTTGATTCCCTAAAGCAATTAAGAATTACCTGGTAAAATCCCAAAACAATGAAGAACAACTACAGTGGTGACATGCAAACCTCACACGCTGTGACTATTTAATTATTAGACCTGCGTATTTTAAAGGCCTTGATTCAGAGGTCTGGGAAGAGAAATCGACTTGCTATTTGCTACTTGTGACTTGTCTCTAAGTCTTGTCAAAGCAAGTTTTATAAGACTTGGCTCTTGTCTTGACTGACTTGTCCCTTTACTTTAAATAGTCTCAACTGACTTGTCATGTGGCTTGCACTTTTGTCAGGTGACTTCGACTTATCTAGACTCACTTGACAGATTTGGGCTTGTTTCGATCGACTTGACACTTTGACTTATCTCAACTGACTAATCAGTTGAGTTTAACTTCTTTCAATGGAGTTGAGAACTGACTTGGACTTACCTTGACTCGCTGGTAGATTGACTTTGGGTTGTCTCAACTAACTTATCACTAGACTTGGACTTGTTTCAATTGACCTGACGATTGCTTTGACTCGACTGATTCGACCGACTCATCATCGACTTGGACTTGTCTCATCACCTGACTTGGGCTGGTTTCAATCGACTTGGCAATTGACTTGGATTTACTTTGACTAGGTTGTAACTTGAGTTTGGTTTGTCTCGACTGCATCATCACTTGACTTTGACTTGTTCAACCTGACAATAGACTTGTGCTTGACTCGACTGATACATCATCAACTTCAACTTTTGTCTCAACTCACTTGACAAGGACTTTACCTCAACAACGTGAGATTTGATTTAAGGTATTGCTTTGACAAAACATTCTCTGACATGTCTTAAGATGACTTGGACTTGTCTCAACTGACTTTGACATTTAACTTGGATTTATCTGGACTCACTTGTCTTGGACTTACTGCAGAGGCCTTAAAAAACCTGCCATATTTCGGCCGACAATTATACCATTCAGTCGGAGGAAAAAAAGCACCTTCTGGTCACAAGTCCGCTTCTGTTACCAGTATCACCACCACTGGTACAATGGCTGTCATGTAATGTGACACTGCAGGTATTGTATTTTCTGTGTACTTGTGGATACAGCTACAGCTCCATGCAGCAGTCCCCCTGGGCACACATTGGTGATATAAAAGGCCTGAATGTTTGTAGTGGCTTTTTTTTTTTGATCTGCCTGTCTAGTGAGAGCAACAAGCGAGAAATTGGTCATCTGGAACATTTGTAGTTAACCAGCGTGAGAGCGCGGTCGAGCAGCGTGTTGGTCGGCATTTTTTTGTGTAGCTGATCAAAAGGCTGCTCTTATTTTATCTGTGATACATTTTCTGCACAATTTTCCCCCCTGTCAGCGAGCGGTGAGTGGTTTCATCAGCCTTTATGTCTCCGGCACTTTTGCACTACATGAGTGAGCATCTTTGCTTTTGATTCCTGACTAACTCAATGGCGTATTGCTCACTCAGTAGACATTTTTTAGTCCCTGCCTCATACTGTGGGTATTGTGAGGAAAAAATGAGAGTAGAAAGAAGACAATGAAGATTTGTGAATGTGATCCTGTTACATGTGAAGAAGTGCTTTTAAGCACAGAGAGAGAGAGAGAAGGACAAAAGCAGGACGTTAAGGAAAGAAGTTGAGTCTTTTTTCTTTCTTTTTTTTTTAAACAATCAGAGGAAGAAATGAAAAGAGGGGTAAGGGTTTACGAAAGAGACAGAAGGAAGAAGGGAAGAGAGACAGAGATTGCCCCAGCTGGCACAGTCTGCTGGGAGCAGGTAGTGTATTTGGGTCAGCACAATGCATCATCAGCATTTCTCCCAACCTGCCTGAGCAAATGGAGAAGAGGCCAACCCGCTCGACGAGCTGCATTATTAAGAGTTTCTGCCTCCGCACTCCATGTGTGTACTGTACTCGCTCTTTCACATATACAGTACAGTATGTGCGAGCGGATGCAGACACAAACAGGCGCACACTGTAACTGAATACACGAAAATCATCACCGGCCCTAATTCTCCAGCAAACGCAGACATGCACACGCATGTATAGGTCCTCAAGCTGGCTCTGATCAATATCAACACCGAATGTGTTTCATTAAAAGAGATGAATTACGCTCAGGCCTCCGACTCTCTCTCTCTCTCTCTCTCTCTCTCTCTCTCTCTCCCCCAGAGGAATTTCTCTTTTGTAATTATGCAGACAACTTTGATGATATTTTCTCAATAAACCAAAGTATGTACATGTAGCCCTAATAGATGATCTACTTACTGAATTCTCACTGATTTCCAGCTGTATGCGCACCGCTAGGAAGTAAAGGAGTACATTACATCACCGGTTTGTGTGGGTTAGTATGGGAACCAGAATACGAGGAGTCACCTGATGATTCCCTGGTTAGTAATCCAAGAAAATGAAGGAGAAAAAAAGTACATTCTATTACATTGAACATTTTTTGTGTTTGGACTGTTTGGTCAGACATTTCAAACAAATTCCGGCTCCCACAATGCAACACGATTGGCGTCAGTTAGGTTGAAGATATGTTTAGCTTCCTGCGCAGTTGCTCTCTACTCACCTACTGAGATCCCATTGAACAGACTGAAGAACAAAAAACTGTGACAACCTAAACCATCCATTATTCTCCAAATAAACCATGAGAGGGATCTGACGTAATACTATCACCTAGTTACGAGTTATGAGCCTGAGTTACATCAGATTATTCGGGCAAATCATATTTAAAAAAGGTCACGTTTATGTAGTTTAAGCTACCAAAAATGAATCATATGTAATGTTGTGGTACCAAGATAATCATTTTAATCTGTTTGTCATTGAAGTAAACTGATCATGATACCAATGCATCATGCAAATACCGAGCCACATCTCTGACCGTCTTCTCTTCTCCAGAAACAAATTTTGGGTTGCGCTGGAGAGGAGAAGACCAGCCCTATTTTTAACTGTGTACTGTATTGATGATTTTGCAGGGCTGTGCGTAATGCCTGCATTTTAATTGCGTATTTGTGGCATCGGGGAATAAATGCAATTAACTCAATGTGGGTGGACTTCAATCACAAAGATGCACTGTAGTGAGAAAAAGGTTGTTAGAAGGTAATAATGACTTTGTGATTATTCATTATACTGCATCCAGTGTGTGTGTGTGTGTGTGTGTGTGTGTGAGTCTGTCTACATATTTATGAGGATGTGTGCCAGCCAGCAGTACAGTAAGCAGTATTTTATATTTCATTATCAGGGGATCTTTTGCTGTTAACAAGGTTGTTTAACAGTCTGTATTTTTATTTTTTATTTTTTTCATTTTTACCTTGATGATTAATTATCAACAAAACAGAATGCTTACTGTGACAGATTTCAATTGAAAAGCAAAAAGGAGGAAGTAGAGAAATTAAAGTCTAATTAATTGGATTTTTATCAATGCAAAAGAAATCTAATAATATAAATATTATTTCTTTCATTTGCTAGATTTGAATTTTAAAAACAGCCCCGTAGAGTGTCTTCTATTCAGGTGGTGTCTGCTCTTACATGACTTCCTACCACTCGTGTTCCTCTCTTTTTCTTCTGTCGCATGGTTTAATTCCCCATCATCATAAAATATAAAAAAGACTCTTTATCTAAAATGAATAGCCTTTATTGCAACATCTATTACTCGCGATATTGACCGTAAAAAAATGGATCTCAGAGCCACGGCTCATAAATATTAAATCTTTAACTGTCCTTTAGCAAGGAGCTGAACCCTGTGACCCCGACGGTCAGCAGGGAAGTGCCCCTGCACCCTTTACACATGGCTTAACCTTATAACTCTCCATCTCACAACCACAACTGCACCCATGTCTCTCCCCCCACCCTCCCGCCACGAAAGGGGGAGGCCCATTCGGAGCCAGGGGTTGGGGTGGATCCATCACCCTTCCCGTGTAGGATGAGGAATGGGCCGCCGTGCATCACCCTAATAGTCTTACCCGTCAGGGGTGGGACGAGCCGGGTCTCCCCCCGCCGCCCTGGCTAAGTGCTCGGTGAGGTGATGGAGGACCGTTCTGTGCAAATGCATGACATGGTTAATGCTCTGCACCACATCAGAGACCGGCCATCAGTCTCCGCCTGGCTGACAGACAGGCAGAGATGGTGAGGAGTTGTCTTATCAAATCTGAGGCGATTACACCACTCTCACCTTCATCGACATCTCCAAGACTTTTGACTGGAGGAATTCAGAAGTTTGTTGGAGCATTCGGAAGTAATGCCCCAGTTCTACTAAGGCCCCTGGGACTTCCTTAAGATTGCGTAGAAATTTTAATTTCAGTTGGTCTTTTAAGTAAGCAGTCAGGCTGTATGATGGTCTTTCTGTACACTTAAAATCGAGAAGGAAGTAGGGCTGCAATCGACGAGCATTTTTCATTACAAATTATTCGTTCAGTCTGTAAAATGTTAGAAAACTGTACCCGAACAGCGCTCTACCCGACACCTTCCAGTTGTTTGTGTGGTCCGACCAACAGTACGGAACCAACATATATTCAGTCTACGATGACATAAAACTAATTTTACATCTTACAATCTGGTACCGTTTACTTAAATTAATTTTAATTAACTTAAATTACTTACATGAACGACTTAAATGAATAATCAGTTATGAAAATTGTTGGCAATTATTTTTCAATTGAATGACTAACCTACTAATTATCGTAGCACATTTTCAATTGCAGTGATTCCTAAAACTTGTTGGAATAATAATTTGTGTTTGTTTTTTTCTGCAAATAGAAAAGAAAAAAAAATTCTAAAAATGCATGTTTTCTTTCTGTCATTAAACAAAATCTGTGAAATCTATGAAAAGGCAAGTATTAATTTCAACAACAAGTTTCAACAAGCTGCATATTGGACTACGATTAGCCTCCAAGCTAGTTGTGATGTCATAAAATCCTGCAGGTGCAAACATGTCTCAAACTCAGATTTAAGTTGAGCATAGAGGCACTTCCCGCCCTTCGGCTGATGAATAGGAAAGTGTCACATTCTGCACATACATCATTCGACACAGTGACCATCCATGCGAAGTAACAATTTGCAAAATACATTTTGTATTGTGGAGGGGGCCTTTAATAGATGCATACACACACAAACTTAAATCAGTGAGAAACTCGTTAAATTCACAGCTTATAGGGCAAAAATGTTGCATGATGAAATACACACAGCTGGCCTCAATTTATTTTCCAAAAGCATGCGACGGTATTTAATATTTTAAGTGGATTCTTTTTTTTTTTTTTGAGACGGCTTGTCATTGCAGCTCTGAAAATAATACCCTGGGAACTGAAAATTCTCTTTTAAGTCAAGACATACAGGAGTTGGACTTTTGTTCAGCAGTGGTGGCTCTCCACTGTTCACTCTCATGTTCTGCTAAAATCAAATATCATCCCTGTCTTCCCATGACTTGTCAGAATATATTCCAGCTATCCGGGCACATTTCCATGTTAAATTGGTTTGCTTGTTTCCCAGTTGGACATAACATTTGCCCAGCAGGCAAGCTTTAATAGTGATCAGATATATTTTTAAAGCATCATGGAATTTAGGACATCCAACGCATTCTGTGCTTGACACCGTCTTGTCATTACCCCTGACACGCTGAGCTGATAACGCTTTGTGACCACTTGATGTGACACTGGCCTTTAACGTGGCTCATTGCATGCCCGCCTCGAAGCCCCCGAGTATATTTATCAGGCAGATATCGCAGACGCCCGGCTGTGAACTCTGCGGGTCCTCATTGTTATGGAATCGCAGCAGGCTCCACAGTGACACATGTCAGAGTGGTAGAAAATGAAGATCTGATTCACTCAGCTACCACTCTGGCCACCACCCTCCTCCCCTCTCTGTTTCTGCCTCTCTCTCTCTCTCTCTCTCCGTGCCTGAAATCAATCTATTACTCAATCTGTCTTTCCACAAAGGTGCACCGGGCACTTGCCACATGAAGGAGAGAGCGATGGATCTTGAGACAAGGCACCAATTTGACAACGTAATTCTGATTTCATGAAATTGAAAGATGACTCTCAGGGGCAGACGGGGACGAGGGACTGAACTGCCGTGTCAGTGTCAAGCGCACTAATTTAATTTAAACCTAAATGACAGCTTTTTTGCATGAGGAGGTTGAGGCCAATGAGAAACTCCTGTGTTACTCATCTTACTTGCACATTATGCCAATAACATGGCCACATTACACCTGTCAGGATGAAAAATAGCTTCTATTTTGTGTAGACAAATAGTAACCTCACAGCTATAGTCTCTTCATTGCTACACTAATATGGCACTCAATAAGAGAAGTCTGAAAAAGTAATGTTCCTCATTCCATTGAAAAGAAACATTCCTCATCTCGGCCTATGCTTCAGTTTCATAGAAGGCATGTTAATTCTATTTGAGCACAGCATGCACTCATCCAATTATTTCTAGGACCTTACAAGCAGAGCTAACCCGTTCCAATAAACAACGACCAGTGCTGATGCTAAACTTGCTGTCCTCTGCGTTCACACGGCACCCGAGGAAAATGGCTTTGCGCAAGCTAATCATGTTTTTGTAGCTCCCCGCTAAAGCATTTCACCTGTGCTACCTCTTTTTTTCTCGCAAAAAAAAAAAACCCAATCAGCTAAGATTTTCTGAGCTGCCCTTTCATTTGTATTATCCAATTGTTGGCAAGCCGTTTCACTAAAAAACAAAATTGCCAACCTGCAGGTGGGCTAAGAGGAAAAATTCAGCGGATTACCAAAAGTGGAACCCCCAAAGGATTCATTGTCTTGGGACTGTGCATGTCTGTATAAAATTTCATAGCAAATCCACAACATCATTGTTGAGATATTCTAGTCTAGACTAAAGTGGACTGACATCGCCATTCACAAGGTCATGCCACTAACAATGGCTAAAAACCCAGCTTAATGTTAGCTAATCATGAATGTCAAAAGGTTCAGCTTTACTGCAAAGTCCTACCACTGCCCTAGTTGTCATCAAACGACTTTATTGCCAATCACATGCAGTAAGTGATGGCATGTAGGATAGTGTATGTGTCCGGACCAAACCAAGTTTAGTTTGGTCCATACATGTTAGGCTAATACCTGCTATGCTAATAAAGTCAGTATTAAATTGGTGCATCCTCAATTTGAACAGCAGCCCCTATGAAAACATGAAGAAACGGCCTTGACACTGACAAAAAGTATTATGAAAGTGAACACATGCAACAGGTTTTTCAAGCCATTTATTTTTGGCCGTACAAAACCTGAAAATTAGGGTCTCCAAAATGCATGAACAAGCTTTTCTAGGCTAAGAAAATGCAATCAAAGATGAGAGAAAGTCTGCAATGTTCTCCTACGGTGTCATACTTGTCCTTTGACAAAAGTATGTCTGTCGTGAGCTTGTGGCCCACCAGCACTTACATCGTCGGGGGAAATTAAAGCTCGCCAAACAGATTAGATGTCACTGTGCTGAAAACGCAATTTTTCATCTTTACCCACCACTAATCTCAAAGGGGCGAAGAAGGGATCTTCAAAGATGGGATAAAACGTATGAACAAGTGTGAGGAGCGGGCGGTGGAGGAGGGGAATGTGTGTCAGCAGAGTATTAGGTGGGCTATGGAACAAAAACTACAGTTGTTTTCCCAGTTGAGAGGATGGTTGTCATGGCTGCTATTGGGGGGGGGGGCAGTGGCTTATAGCCTGGATGTGACATACAGTATATAGGTCCTGTGTGTAGGAGGCTGAGGTTTATCAGGAAGGAGGGGTAACACACACTGTCCAGCCAGATCTTTGGGGAGGCAGAGGAAATATGGCTCGCCACAGATAAGCCTCACTGTCACTTGGCTTTGACGACTATTAGTCCCGGCGTCCTGGTTGGCTCTCCGGCGAGCTCCTTGTGTCACCACGCTGTGATCGAGGAGCGGCATTCGCCCGGCCCGCGAGAAAGAATGCATATTGATTTTCTTTTTTTTTTCCTATTTTATATATGGTGGCCTAATAGAGGGGCTCCCCAGGCTCTTCTGCTGTGCAAATACGAGAACACTGTCGCATGTAAACCACACACACACACACACAGACACACACACACACAAAAAAAAAAAAATCAGATAAGGAGGGGCATGAAATAAATTCAAGTTGTGTTTGTGTTACACGGGCTAAGCTGTCAGGACATGTTTGTGATTTGTGAAAACCACGTGTCGCCTGCGTGATTTAACCCACTGCTTATATAATTTGTTGCTTTGTAAAGCACTTAGTGATGTGTTTTGTTGAAAGGTTCTATAAATAAGTTTGACCTTGACTTTGACTGCATTTTTCTGTTCCACCCTGTTGCGGTATTCCATTATGTTTCGTGATGAATTTATGCACGCACAAGGTTTGACTCGCCTTCGAATCATTTATGTATTCTGGTGGGGAGTAATCTCTGGTTGACCTTCGTGTCAGATATGCTTGGGTGGATCATCCAGCTATACAAACTGCGGCGGAATGAGAGGACCAAACAAGTGTAACACCTGTTTTGGAGAGAGAACAAATATCCAGCCCACTTTTGTGAACTCCTTCATTGCTGCGGCCACTGAAGCACAGGCCAGTGAGCACATTAATCAGTCCAGAGACTACATCCATCTGTCGCACGGGCACCGCTCGCTACATGCAGGACCCGCGAGCTGTTGGCACTGCCTCCGCCTGTGTTGTCTCCCATTACTTCTGCCCATTTTGACTGTGTTACCTATCAGGCAAGCTGGTGAGGGAAAGCGACAAACTTGGAGGGATGTTGGGCTTCGCTGTCGGGGGAGGCTTGTTTAGTTCCCAGGGCTGATGATAAAAGGGGGTATTGATGCATGCACATTGTCATGGTGCAGAATCAATCCAAATTTCAACATATTGTACATATTCATTTGACTTGATTGCATTCATGCTCGTAAATACAACCGCACGGAAGGCACATTTTCACATAAATATACATACACACATAAACAAATGCTTCATGTTAGCTCAACTGCAGAACAAAACAAAGGAGGAACAGGCTCATCGGGGTCTTACATTTTCTATTAAGTCTGCTTTGCACATGAAATAGTACAAACTTGAAGATGGCTTAAAATGCAAAATTATTCATGATGTTTGATGCAAAAGAAAAAAAGAGTTCATTTCAAAGTCAGTGTCATTTTTTTTCCCCCACAGCCATTGCAGCTACAGATTTGACAAGCGCAACTCGAGAGCAACCAGTCTCAAAGCAACTGAATACATAAATATGGACTCCGCCCATAACTCCTTAGTGTGAAATGTAGCAAAAGTCTGTGAAATTGATTCGCCGCAAACCTCTGCAGCATTTGTCTATACCTCCGCCGTGCCCCTGCCGGCACCGGATGGATGTCCTCTATCTGTGAATTTGTTGTTTCTGGTTTTCACTGGGCCTCTAGTGCAGGGGGGAGGTATGTGTAATGCTTGTGCGTTGCTTTTTTTCACACGAGCGTCAGCTTGTCGACACATTGGAACTCACTGAAGAGTTATGATCTGTTAAAGAAAGATACACCAAGGTATGAAATAATATTGGTAGGAATAATGTTTGGTAAGTGAATGTAACAGACAGACAGTTAGTTTGTGTGCGTGTGTTTGTACATTTTGCAGGTTGTTCTTTCTAAGAACCTTTTTTTGTTTATTCTCATACAAAGATCCTGCTGCATGTGCAGATGTAAGTGACAATTCTGCACTGTGTGAGCCTGAGCTCCCTGGTAACTGTGGGTGCCCATGGGAACATACTGTGTGCTTAGGAGTAGAACTCATACTAGAGTTGTCCAGCGGAGTTAAATATAGAAATAGACTTGAGTGTCAAAACTGTGAAATGTAACTGTGAGATAATAAGTTTAAAGCTGTTTGTCCAATAAAACAAGTTGTAAAGCCTTTCGGGATTCAGTCAAGTGGCATCAGCCAATGCCAGGCTGTACATATCTGGAAACCCATTTAATCCAGATTTTTTTCTAATCTTTTCTTTGGTATTCTTTCTTCTTCTTGGTATTCTAGTTGTTAAGTTATGCATTATAATTTGATAGTAACATGGTAGTTTTGAATGATCAAATGATAATAATATTATCTGACGATGACAGTCATATGAGACTGTCCTCCTGTTATATACATTAAAAAAAATGTAAAAAAAAGTCTGAGACAAAGCGACTTCTAGAGGCCATAGTGATTATGAGGAGGAGGAAGAAGTCCTTCGGGAGTACTTAATCAGGTAGTCCATAAGATTAACTGGGGGTCTAATACTATAACCATGACGACGAAGGTCCGTTATGCCAATCAAAAAGCAAAAAAAAAAAAAAAAAGGTGAAGTAATGGAAGTTGTTTCTTTTTGTTTGTTTTTTCCTACAGCCCTGAATGCACCACAGACTCTCTCGCGCACACACAGTGCAGCCTACAGCAGTCTTTTTCCCTCCAAGTGGGATAAAGCATACAAACAGTATGGTGCTTTATCATCATTATTAAAAATGCAAAACAGGGAGAGAAGAAGAAGCAGTTAAATCACTGCTGTGTAACCATCTGCACCAGAACATGGAGTTGAAATATGTAAGCACCATTTCAAGCACTGTTTATGTATGTTTCCTTCAGTGGCTCTGGTGTCTTCGCACTTTAAAGTTCACAGCACAGATTCACGGAGACGTTAAACTGTCCATACTGTGAATAAATGCACAGTAAATGTTAATGTATTTGTCTGTTTTACCCCCTTTAATATTTAATAGACAAAAATACGCAATATTGTAAATGCTCTAAAGGAAGGATTGATAAGAAATGTAAGTGAAGTTTCTTTCTTTCTTTCTACTGCTTACTCCCTGGTGAGCTCAACCTAACAGGAAACTTGGAAAGAAAAGCTTTGCTGCATTCATGCATCAAAAAAATAAATCAGTATGAGAACATGACCTGAGTCTCAATAACCAGCTGTATAACCAGTTAAATATAACTGTATTATGTATAGTTTTTTTGTTTGTTTATTAGTCTAATTCGAATGTCATCCAGGTTTTGATTAACAGCTGGTTTGTAAAAGTAAGTGGTTATTCCATTTTGCATCTAATGTGTAAGAACACAAATCACGCAATCACCATGGCATTTTATCCACACAAATTAATTCTTCATTACCACATGTATTCCCTCCAGGGCTGCCACTACACAGTTCCATTATGCCGAAATCCAGCAGAATATAAATAATTCTGCTTTCTATTTGCACCTCGCTGCAAATGGCATTTTAAGGCTACTGGCACTGTAGCTGCTTTTATTGGAAGGCTACACCTCGCAGGGCGTGTGCGTATATCCCCATCTGTATGAATTCACCTTGAAATATTGAAAATATTTTCTGTTGAAATTGTGTCACAAGCCAGAGTCTGAATGAAAACAGCTAACCTCTCTAACTGCATAATTCACAGGTGCAGGCCAACACATACAGTATTAATGCTCGACAACAGTCAGGTTGCATGGCCCATACATGTGGGGGAGAAGATTAGCATAAAGCCCATACATTTCTCTTGAAAGTGCATGTTGTGGAGTTGTGAGCGAGGGTACTGTAACGCACCTGAAGTCAGCTGCTTGCAAGAATAGGGGTTGAGAGATGGGGAGAGCAAGAGAGAACTGTGAATGAATGAGACATTAAAGATGGCGGCTGATGTATACTTGAGGTCGTTCAATGTTTTGTTCTCCTCTTCAACAAGCCATGGCATTGTATAGCATATTGTGCTGATAAGTTTGTATTTGTCTCTGAAAGTCGAAGCTAGCAAGCTAGGCTAACTAGCGTTTACTCAGAGAGCGAAGACTAGCTAATCTAGCTTGTTGACGTTAACGCTCATTCAAACTGTACAGAGCTTTTTGTTCAACTAACTGCCCAGATAGCAAAATGAATCTGTCCCATACTTGGGCCTCATGCTTGCGCTTCTTCTGGCCGAGAATACTGTACGGCCAGTTCCACGGATGGTACTGTTCTGGATGCTTCTTCCACATCTGGGCCAAAGCTGACACACGCACAGAAAATCTTGTGGTTGTTACCCTCGAATGGCTGCCCAGACTCACAGCAGCTACTATAGCTATATATAGCTATAGCTACAGCTCGAACCGCAACGCCCTGTACTGTATGGTACCACATGATTTGAATCACGACATCACAGAATGTATGGAGTAACCGAGGTAATGCTCAATTCCACACCTTATACAAATCCATCCATACAATCCAACATTGTTAATGTTAACCTAAATTTCATGTTCTGGAGAACGCTATTGCAGGCAATGTTGTTTTGATGAATTTGTCGTTGAACTTTTTCATAATGACACGTTTGACCAAATAAGTACACGAACAGAGGAGGTACTGATTTCTTAGCAAAAACGAATAATTGGTTATGGGAGTTATCTCTGTGCGTGAGGGTCGACCCCACCACTATCGTAAATACTTGGCTCGGTTTCCCTGCACTCTTGGAATTTCTCATAGCCTCAATGTAGACACCACAATCAATATCTTTCCAATTACCTGATTGTGAAGTATGTAAAAGTCATGCAAAGGTGCCCTGTGAGGAAAGGCTGTGGCTCAACTGTAGCTCAAGCTTGTTTTTCCTCTGACTCTGAATGTCAAAACCTTTTTTTTTTTTCCTTTTTTTTGTGTTGTTTAATTAGGGAATGCTTATCATAGACGCATGGCTTGCTACTGAGGGGTGACAACACCCCAGTGTTGTAAAATTAATTATATCACTAATGTGGACCCTGTGCATGTGAAATAGCTGAACTCTCCCCAAATAGCTCATTAATCTTCAGACAGCCACTCCTGGGCTAGGTGAAGTGGTCTTGAATTTCAATACCCACCCTTGCTGGTGTAACCTTTCCCTCTCGCCTTCTCTCACTCGAGCAGCCGAGGGGGAACGGGAGCATTGGAGAGAGAATAATATTGTCTGCAGCGGTATCTCTAGCACTTCTCTTCTCTGAGTCATATAATTATGCACACCTACACAGTTTGCCTAAACACACACACACACACACACACACACGCACACAAGTTTGGAGTTGAAAGTGGAGTATACCAGCGAAGTGCTGATGTATCCTGTGATTATTAAAAAAAAGACCCTCTGCTACTATGGCATAAACAAATCACTCCAAATCAAATTGTCCAGGTAATAAAAATGCCTTCATGAAAAAGACCTAAACTAAACCCCACAAGGTATTTTTGCTGGTTCATAAGTTGAACCAAGTTGAACTGACAATATTATTAGCAGCCAGATTTGCAAGAATCTGAGCTTACACTCTTACCTTTATTGGCCTCCTGCCATAAAAGTGCTTATTTGTTTACTGAAGCCCTCTGACCCAATGATTAAAGCACAAAAAATAATTCATTATCAAAGTGGAGAAAAGACACCCATGAACCCATGAAGTGCTGCTATGATATTAATTCATAGGTCTCCACCTGTGTTCCTCATTAAATGGTTCTCTATGCTTGATAACTATTAGTTCTTATACTCAGCCATGTTGTTTTGCAGGGTAGTGTCATGCCCAGTTGTTTTTCAAGAAGTTTGAGCTGATTTAAATTACCTTAACTTTAAAAAATCAAGCTATTAAAAAATGTACGATTAAGTAATGAGTCTTGAAACACATGATAAGTAGAGGCATTATATTGTTTTAGTAGGTTGAATGTCATGACAAGTTGTTATCCAAGCAGTGTCATGTGATTTAAAAGTGAAAAAGTAAAGAAAAAAAAAAAAGACGGAATGTATTGGAATAATACCCATAATTCAAACTTCTGTCATACCCTTCACCTCCAGATTGTAATGCAGCCTTTGTTAAAAATGTGTAGTCTCCAGGCCTAAGCCAGGATCAGGGTTATTTTCCAGACTTTATTATTTCAGGTGTAATTCCCTTTTAAGGAGTTCTAGAAAACAGAAAATAGTTGCCGAAACAGTATTACATCAAGGTTCATTTATTGATATGATTGAAAGCTCCAGAACAGCCACTAAATGGACTCTAGGGTGAGAGAGATTTGTCAACTGCTGTTTTCAAATAAAGATTATACAATGTATACTTCACTATGTATACTCTACGCACTCTCTGTGACGACCTCTGTCCATGGTGCTGATCCAGCTCAGCACTGTAATGTTCATCTGACCGCTGTCCATGGTGCTGATTCTGCCTTAGTTGGTGCTTCCTTGTGTTTTTGTCTCATGCAGCTCAGATAAAAGACAAAAACAAAAAAATTATCCAACTACCACCTTTATTATATGAATATATAACTGCCTGTTGCCCCAAGATTCACACATTTTGAAAGGGTGAATCTCACATGTTCAGAACATGTTCTGTCAACAGATAATACCAATTGTAAACCAATTGTATCCCGTGTTTGTTTTGTAGTAATTTTCCAAGCCCTATTTAGAGTAAGTATAGTATGGTCCTTCTAGTGTGTTATTTTCCCCACTGTTTGTGTGACAGTGAGTCTAGTTAGTCTTCCCTATCGGCAGTAGTGTTTATTCTTTTCTGCACTCCTGCTGTTGTAGTTATTAAAACACTGAGAACCATCATGCACCACTATGTTTCCTTTGCACTTGGGTTCTACTCAGCCGTTGTGTGCTGAATGCCAATGGCTTAAATTGTTTATCTAGCATTTATAGAGCCAAAAAAAATGCAATGACAACAGAAAATATGAGAAAGCAAGCCAAGGCAAGACAGTCTGCAGGCCTGGAGAAGTTTGAGAAAGTAACTCTGATTAAATGTGAGATTTAACCTTCTTCTGGGTTAGCTTGAATCCCATGTGGCCCAAAAGAAGTAAACACATTAGAAATGGACCAGTGATGTATCATTCTGGTTTGTATTGCATCAAAATAAAAAAGGCAACAACCCAAATACTACAGACAATATATCCATGTTTCCAAACATATACAACATCAGTGATGCGATTGTACTCCATTGGATAGTTGATAATGGCCTGTCATCAAGTCTTCAGCATTGTCTTTGCAATCCTGCTCTCATTATCTCGGTCTAAAAGTGATATGATGTAAGCCCAATGGTAATCAGACACTTCTTTTTGGTTTGATTTTTGCCTACTCGGCAGTCACAACACAATTTTGTTTTTAAGTCCTAATACATTAATCATCCCATCTTGTTTACCCATTAGCAGCTCCTCTCCAGCAGCCATTTTTTATCACAGTTTTCATCCATTAAACTACATGGATCGAATGTCAGCTGAGCTCACTCTGTCATCCCAATTATGATTTTCTTACTCTGCGGTGTGCCTGTATGTGTGCTCCACATAGTACACGATACGGTGTGTGACTAGATTGGTGCGCTATGCAAGCGAGTGAACATGAATCTTGACTCCTTACTGCGTCTGTGTTCAGATGTTCTTGTTTTGGGAGTGTACCCCTCCTGATTCTGTTGTTCATCCCACCACGCTGGTTTTTATTATTAACTCCACGTACAGTGAGCTCCTCATCAGCAGTAAGGAAAATATTTAAGCTAGACGGTGAATCAGTGGAAAACTCTGTTTTCCTTCATTACCGCCTATTAGGGTGGCGTCTTTTCAAGGCAAATTGGGCTGGAGTGATCTGAGAAATGTTCAGAGAGAAAAAAATGTTCTCTAATTGGTTCTAAGGGTCTACAGGGTGGACCCGGTGGATGAACTGTGTGTCCTCACTCACAGAAAACAAGCTCAGATGGAGAATCAGAGACTAGGTTGTGAAGTGTTTGCAATTATGAGAGTACAATGTGACATCCAGATGTCTGGGTCATTTATGGTGTTGTATCGCATGTCTGTGTCTCAGGGAATGTGTGTATGCCAACTTGATGATGATATAGTTTCCAGGAAAATGTCCTTTTTTTCTTCTTCTTTTAGTTGTGGGACTTATACTCTGATTTCCATTCTTACACAAGTATTCCAAAAAAAACTTTGTCAAGCATAAAACGTAAAGCTGAGGCGCATGGAAATGTAATTTGTTTTAGTATTTAATTGCAAAGCAAAGTATGAACAAATAAGGGCATAAATGCCTGTGATGGTGGATGATGAAAAAGAATTTTACTGGGAATCTAAGTTGGTCTCAGTACATACTTAAAAGCAGCCAATATCCAAGTAAAGAAAATGCTTGTATAATTTTTATTCAACCTTACTAGAGGAAACCTGTTTATTTGTTGCAGCAGATAAATCAGCATCATCCATTATTTTCACATATGAGTATTCTGCTGCATTCTGAAATGCATAGGTCCCAAAGCATGATATTTATCTTTTTAGCTGTCATTTCTAACAGTATACATTCTATATGATACATGGAAATTGTTTTGTGGATCATATCTTGTTGTTGCAATCAATCACTGATGGTATGTTTTCTCTTGCTATAAAAATAACACCCCAACACAAGATTAAGTCACCGAACAGGAGCCAGCAGCTTCACCACTTCCATCCTCATTTTAACATATCGGCCCAGGTTTTCATATCCCGGGGCCTCAAAAGAGCTCAGCACAGAGCAACATGACAATACAGTACAGTAGGAGCCGCCCAGGCCAAATCCATCTGCTTTATTGGTATTCACCATTTCCTCTCTCCATCTGCTCAGCACATCACAACCTGATGTCTCCTACCGCTGCCACACTATTTTTACCTGCTCCTAGCTACTGTCTCCCTGCATGTGACGTCAAGGAGGGGAGACGAAGAGATGGAGACGGGGAGAGAGAGAGAGAGAGAGATAGAGAGCTGTTATCATTCATCTACAGCCTTGGTTAGCTAGCTCACTTGCTGTCATCCTCTAAGAAAGTAATCAGTATGTAATAGCAGAGTGTTGGAAAGAGACATGCCATATGCTGCTCGAACTTGACTCATTATGAAGGGTGGGGTTGGCACCATGTTTCTGTAATAGGAACGATGGTTGTGTAACAGCGTGATCTATGTTGATAAAATCATCTAATGTGCCCCTTAAATCTCATGTCTCCGTGTATGACAGCGAGGTTTAATGGCGGTGTGTAAATTCATTGCATTACTGCACATTTCCTCTGCCTTCTCCTGCTCACTGTATGCCCTGTGTGTATGTTCATATATTAGGGTGGTGTGTGTATGCTACCGTGCATGTACACTAGTGATGCACATCTTACATAATTCTTACTTTAAAGTTGTAATCCTTAGTCCCGTTGCTTCTATCTGCAGTTGCTGTTATCAGAAACAGTACGGGAGCGACTGATGTATAAAGTTGGTTCACTTGGCGAGGAGTTATGGGTGTGCCGCTCTTCATCTAACATGTTGCGGCTGCAACTTTCAAAAATTAAGATTGGCCTGCTGTCAGACACACAGTCAGTGCCGACCTCGCTGGCTTTTTCTTGCGGCTGCTTCACAGTAAAAGCCACCGCCCAGTGTTTCTCTAGCTGAATGCTTTTAATGTGAAGCAGCAATGTTCAGGTTTCACATTGGCAGCAACTTAAAACAGCTTCTGATATAATTTATTTTATTTATTGTTTATTTGGCATAATATCTTATGCCAACTAAACTCCCTTTGAAATGTTGAAAGCTGTTTAATTTCTGTTTAAGGGAGACCATTTTTATTTTTATGTCAGCTCTTTGACTGCGCCAGAGTGAAGCACTGGGAGTCCATCTTGGAACTTGACTCACTCCACCTTAATGACTCAGACTCGGACACAGATAATGGGGAACCGACTCGGACTCAGACTGTTCTTTGGTCACTCAGACTTGTTTTCGGACTCAAACACTGGGGACTCGACTTATACTTGAGGTTTAGTGATTCAATTACAACATGACAACTACTATATAAAGAGATAAATACTGAATGTACATGCACTGAATGGCTCTCATAGAAAAAATACCAACTTAAATAGCATCACGAATGGGGGGTGATTTCATGAAAATCTTTAATTCCAATAAACTATCAGTGATAATTAATATGAATTCCATTACAATGGACTATTAAGAATGTTTTTAATGGAACTGTCTGTGTTGGTCCTGACTCCTTTTACACCCATATTCAAAATGCATTAGACCAAGAAATCTAACACAGTGTGAGAGCACAAACAGTATTTAGTTGGCTGTTTAAATATAGACAAAGTGGAGAGCATCGCACCTGTAATCGATGCGGCTTGAAGAATTTGTCTTTTCCTTTTAACTGTTTAACTATGAAAACACATTTGCTGCAGGGATTTTAGCAGTGTTAAATTGTCTGTTACAACAGGGATTTCAGCATTCAACTTAATGACTGATGAATAACCAGTATCAAATGTATACACTGCAAGTTTTGTATTCTCATATGCATGTCCGCACCGTTTTCTTTAAACTGTGTGGGTCTTTGTCTTTCCGTGTGTGTGTGTGTGTGTGTCTGTGTGTGTGTGTGTGTGTGTGGGTGTGTGTGTGTGCGCATGTGTGAGTTTTTACCTCAGCAGGCGCCACAGTGCTCCCTGCCTGTTCACAGCATTAATGCTCAACCTTGTCCAAGGTTAATCTGTCACTCTTGCTGTATATTTGCATTCATTCTTATCTGCACCTCACCACTCAACTGACTGTCTATCTACCCCAGCCGCTGCTCAAACTTAATCGTCTTTGTACATTATAGATGAGCTTCCAACAAAGTAGACACACACAAACACATACACACACACACACACACACACACACACACACATACATCTCCCTTCCTATTGCTGAACCTTCTCTTTCCTTTAGCAACCACCTCCCAACCACACCCACAACACATATTCCCAGACTGTCAATATTTACTTTATATTTAATGTCTTAGCAAACCATTAAGCTGACTGCTAATCAAAAGTAATATATTTATTGCTGTGCGGGGGCCCAGTGTTGGATCGTGGTGTTTTCTCTCTCCGGGCGGCACTAACTTTGTGCTTGCGCAAGAGCTGCACAGGAGGGCAATGAGATAACTGTGGCTCTTTCACTTTTACCCGAGGAAACAAAAGGTTGGCTCTTAATCAGCCGCACGGAGTTGTTCCTTCATTTGGAATAATGTGCAGGGGCCAGTGCAGAGGCAAACCTTAGCGTGTGTACAATGTTATATTGATTTTCTCATAATGAGGCAGCGTACCTGGGTCTGGCTTACTTCATACCTTATTAGAATGTGTGTTTAAAAAAATGGATATCTGCATCATAGCTAAAGCAGGTAACAAAGCAAAACTATAAATTCTGCGATTAGCAGGTTGTTGCATAAATCGCTCAGGGAGTAAAATATAAAGTGTTTTTTATCAGCTCCCTGACCCATGGCCGCGGGAACTAGGTCCGCCTCTAGTGGCAAGAGCATAATGTTCTTCTGTTAGTTACATGACCAGTTGTACTCTGCCTCAGCGTGACTTCTTACCTTGACCCTGAACACTCTCATTCCTAATGCCTAAACCTAACCAATCCAATCAGCGAAGTCAATGAGCATTAGCCAATCAGAGGCAGTGTAGGGCGGGTCATGTCAACTCTTTGGTAGGGTTCATAAGTTACGGCTGCTGTAGCATTGATAGCTAATCGAAGGATAAAATCACGATGAAGGAAAAGCCTATTGCAGATTTTTTGGGTTGTTTTATGGCTAAGGAGAGCACAAATGAAGTCCAGCCTCCCCAGGAGAGCAGCTCCACCAGCAACTTCGTTAGGTTGTAGTTTTTCCTCGGAGAGGGAGACTGCTTATTAGCGTTAGCATCGCCACCACTGAGGAGCCTGCTGCTAACAGGTGTCGGGCTAGGACTGACTATGAGGAGCCTCTCCAGCCACCCAACTAAAGTTTCCGGCCAGACGTCTTGGGAAAGAAAGAAAAAAATTACACCGACTTGGTTTGCTAAATGGAAGCGGCTTCATTACGTGGACAAGTGTGGTCGGGTTGTGTGTTTTGCTTGCGTGAAGAGGCAACAGAGGGAACCCAGTCATTTGGTGCCGCTTCACCTTCCCGAGGAACTGGACTGAGGCCGTCCTGATGGCCCCATTTGGCTTATTACAACTACTGGAGCACATTATCTGCAGCTCAAGGTAAGTTACTTGGTTTAAGCTGCCACTGAGCAGTTTAATATTCAGCTCCCAATTACTTTAAACCACACACTGATATAACTTTGTTGAAAAAATGTGCGTACTTGGATATGTTCTTGTGTGCCATCCGCAATGAGCTTTTGGTCCTGCTCGTTACAGTAGAGGTGTACATTTGATGGTATAGTATTGTAAGCTGCCGCCGAGCAGTTTAATAATCAGTAGTCAGATACTTTTAACATCACACTGATATAACGTTGTTGAAAAAAATTGCACATTTGGATAAGTTCTTGTGTGCCGTGCGCAATGGTCTTTTGGACATGTGTATTGCAATGTTATGGCATTATTGTGCAGTATCATTACTGAGTCTGTTTTTTAGACCTGGCTGCTGTTGTTGTTACTGCTGCTGCTTTCTTTGGTGTGTGTGTGTGGCAGTATTGTTGTAGGCCTATGTTGTATTTGTATGGTTTGTATTGTATGGGTTGGGGTAAAATGCTCATCCCACTACAGCACCCCCAACTTAAAACAACTTCCCGCGGCCCTGCTCTGAATGCACACTACGCTGTCTATCTAACTGCTGAACATATGGAATAGATGTTAAATAGCTACTGTCTACTAAGATACCTTTTTTTTTTTCTTTCTTATAAATACCACCAGTGGGAAGCTGGACATGATCAAATTTTACACACACATATCAGAATGGTTATCATTAAACATATATTCTAATGGATGGTTACTACTTCCGCATCAATATGTAAGCAGCATTTTGCAGTTGTAGGCAGTGGAGCAGACCTCTCAAGAGATAAGACAAGACACAGCGATGAGATATTTTATGAAAACATAAATAAGGGATGTGGAAATACTCAACTCAATACTGATGAAGGCCACAAGCCAAAACAAGTTGGTCTCTACATAAAATAGGCTGTGTGTGTACTGTGACCATGGGTGTGGTCATTCCTTCCAACCCGTAGAGGTCAGTGTAGTGTAGCAATGCAATTTTGCACACTTCAAATGCAATAAAGGCCCAAGTTGCTTTTGTTAACACCCAACTTCTTCATTCCTGTTAATTCGAAGTAACATGTTCCCTCCCAGTAGTACCGTCTTAAGTATTCCCTGGAGAAAGCTTTCTTGCGTTGTGTACACAAGTATACAAATGCACACTGTACATACAAGGTTCAACCTACAGCCTAAAAGCAACTGTTGTAATTTAACATCTTACCTTTTTGTTGCATGTTTGCCTGTGAAAGCTGTTCAGCAGCTCTTTCTGCAGCATCACTGCAGCTGTCTGGGGAATCAGCTGTTACCGCAAAACCCCCAGGTAGCAACATCAACGCTGACAAATAGAAACAAGCATGTTTTTTTTTTTGTTTTTGTTTTTTTTGAAGTTACAGTAGAAGAAGAATTCGCACAGAATAACCCATAAGAGGAAAATGGAAATAAAGATGTAAATGATCGAAAACTGTAGAATAATGACGCTTCAGCAGATCTAAATTTAAGGCTGAGTTTACTTGATCTCCAGAGCTCAACAAATTCCCGTGTACCTCCTCCTCGCCATCCACAATCCATGAGGTCATGAGCTCACCGTGGTACTGTATGAGCGTGAAGTCGAGCGCTGTCAGTGGACTGTTGTACAACTCAGTGAGCTGTGTTGAGATGTCTGTGGGGAGATAAAGGGCAGAAGTAGAGTCCCTCAAGTGGACATTGGCTGATTGACTGACTGGCAGGCTTTATTTGTGTGTGGTTTTTTTTTTTGGTGCAGGTGCTTGTGCGTGCGCGTGCTGTGCACCGGTATTGACTGTTGGGTGTCATCTCTCTCTTTCCGCCCAAACTTTACCCCCCCCCCCGCTCTCACCCCTGTTGTCCGGAGCTAGTGACATCTTGACAGATTAAAATGCTGTGTGCTCCGGTCCTCGGTCGGCCACACTGGTGAACCGCGGGGACACTGTGACTCTGTGACACTGTGAATCAGTACAAGGAAATACTGTCTCTGCAACAGATATCACCCACCCACGCTCTCACAGGAACACAGAACACATTCGTACATACAGACCCCACTCTGTTACACACACACACACAAGCAAAACAACATATGTCCAATCACAAGTGCAAAACATAGAGTATGTATTAAAGGTGAAGTTAGTTATTTACAAAAATAAATGAAATTAAATATTTGGACAAGTGGTTAAAGCTGCAACAGGAAGTTGTTTGTGATGGAAAAACTCTGGTAGCTAGCTGGTAAACGTAGTGAAGCATTTAGCTGCTAAAGAGACTTAATGCAGGAGCAGCTGATTTGAAAATAGGCAACTGTTTGCTAATGCTAACTTGCTAATGTACTTTAACATCACTCATGATACTTGTGTTAATACAAAACTATGAAAACTATTATAACAGAGCTAAATAGAGAATGCCTTTAAACCTTTAAAATTACTTCAGTGTTAATTCTTGACCCGGAATTTCGACCGTTACATTCTGTTGACACAAGGGTTGTATGTCATTAAAAGACACCAGAAGCTGTGGCCTCAGCATGCACCTTTTCAGTTAGTAAAAAAAAAAAATCTTGATTTCTCCTGCACTGTTTTGTTTGGTGTAATTGCCTTTTTGTTATTGTTGCTGTTCTTTTCTTTTGTGTATTTACAGACTGGAAAGAATTCAGTTTCAAAGGAAGAGAGAATTTGAAAAAACAATTAGAGATCGACCGATATGGTTTTTTCAGGGCCGATACCGATTATTAGTAGTCAAGGAGGCCGATAACCGATATTTGGAGCCGATATTTATTTGCAATAAAAGGGAAAATATTGGCGTGAAAATTTTGAATAATGGAAAAATTCCACTTAACTTTGTTCAAATGCCTTTAATCATATGTTTATTTAACAGCTTTTCAGATTTGCAACATGTTAAAGTTTTTTTTTTCTTAGACAATAGATATCTTTGTTTTAAAATTCTAACAAAAAATGCAGGGAGCTCCCAGGCTCAGCAGCATGTCTTATAAAGTTAAATGAAAACTTAAACAAATAAATAGCTCACTAAAGTTTTCTACAGTAAATAAAGTTTTCCAAAATTTCAATATAACTGAAATGTTAATCTTTCACTTATCTTTGTTTTAAGTTCAAACAAAAACAAAAAGTGCAAGGAGTTCCCAGGGTCAGCAGTATCTCTTATAAAGTTAACTGAAAATTTAAATAAATAAATAAATAGTTCCCTGAAGTTTGCAGTTTGAAGAATGCAGTTCATGTAGGCTTTATGATGCAGTTACATTATGTCTTAAGTCTTGAACAGCAATATCCTGCTCCTCTCTACAAGAAACTATCAAAGACAGATTCAGGACACACTTCATCTAACAATATGTCATTTTCTGCTGCTTGGGATCTCTCAATCAACACAGAAAAAGGTAAAGTACTTGGTAGTTAAACAGCCATTATTGCCCTACAGTTTTCTCTCAGACAGACGGTACTTGCTGTCAGTTTCTGCAGCTTCTCATGTGGCTTACACACACACACACACACACACACACTATTCACTAGCCATCCCCTCAACGTGCTTCCCTGCAATCTCTCTCTCTCTCTGTGTCTCTCTTTCTCACACACACTTCTTACTTTTATAACTATTTCAGTATCAATGTTATCAGTAACCTTGTTTCAAGGGATTAAACACTAAATAGCCTAAAGCATCTTCACTTTAATAATCAGTGTTTATCGTAGGAACAGACAGCGGCCGCCAACGTATTGGGCCTCACAGTAACGTTAGTAGTCGTGAGTTGTAGAGTTTCTCATGTGACTTCCACACAAACACACACTATTCTCTACCATAACAGACATTCTCCCCATTGCTACAGTCTGCTGAGCATCTAGAGCCGCGGACCGATGGGTTAACGTTACGCTAAAAGCTAACCAGCCTTCACCTCGACGGGCTTCCCTGCAATAAAACCGGACATATCGATATTATCAGCAACCTTGTTTCAAGTGATTAACAGGCACGTCTGGAGGGACTGCGAGCAGCAGAGCTGCCGCTTATGTTTATATAACGTTAATGGGCTCACAGTAATCTTACTAGTAGTTGTCAGTTGTAGAGGACTGGGATTTTTATTACAATTTCGGGAAACTCTGCTGCCTTAACTTACCTTCAAAACAAGTATTTGCTCTCCGGACCTTCTCCACCGTGTGTGTAAGGACTGTTCATGCACTGCTTACACTGCTGATTGGCTGTTACCGTGGCTCTGCTTGTAACCAATCAGATGGTGCTGTGGGTGGGACAATGCTGGCGACAGAGTAGTGACAGCAGACAGAGAGGCGCGGCTGCATCATAGCCAAAATAACCCAGTTTTAAATTGATCTCTTATCGGCTGTCGAATTTTAAAAAAGGCCGATGCCGATATGCGTCAAAATGCTGAATATCGGCGGCGATAATCGGCCCGGCCGATAATCGGTCGATCCCTAAAAACAATCTTAACACAACTCATGCAAGAACATTTTAATTTTATTGTCGTAGAATTCTCTCACGTTTTGTGGCTTGTTAGTAAAAGTGTTAGTAAAAGTGTGTCAAGTCAGATTCAACTCTTACCTGGCATAAATCGCACATTTCGGACTGATCATGTTCATGAGATGCGATCACTAACAGACTCAATGCCCCTAAGATTTGTGAGGGAAGACTAATTCACAAAAATGTCCTACGAGAGTGAAAAGGAGAATTTCACACTGCGGAGCTTCAAGTCCTGCTGTCAGAAATCAACAAACATAACAAATTCATATCACACACACATACTGTGTGATGTTGACAACTCCTGGTTTAATATCATACAGATCCGTCGAACAATAAAGCTTTCCTGTGCAGCGTGTGGACGTTTCTATTTCCTTAATGGAATGTTGGACAAAGGATGGCCCTGACTGTTTTGTCTCTATTGATTCTGCCGGGGTGTCTGAATGTGATTAAGGGGAATTAAACTCAAGCCTGCTGACGCAAATCATGGCCGGAGGTAATATAATGTCCAGATGAAGTGGAGAGATCCATCCCAATGGGGAGGTGGCCCTCTCTGACCCTGCGTGGGCTCAGGCAATTAGCATTGGCAAAGTGCAACTCAATAACAAAATCTCCAAAATGGAAGAAGTGCTTGCATGGCTAATCCTCTCTGCCGCCGAGAGGCCCCAAGCCCTTTTTTTTTTTTTTTTTTTTTGGAGGCCAATTGAGGATGCAGGTCAGGGACATGGAGAAAGCCGAGCCAAGCTGCCATCCGTCTAGATACTGGAGATGGCTGGACAGCCGCCAAGTGGAGAATTATGTTAATGTTTGTTCTAATAATAAAATGCAGTTGAATACATTAATATGTCAATAGATAAGACATGTTTTTTCACCATATGCTGTTTGGAAGGGCACAGCAGAGGGGCCATTCAGGCTTTGAAGCTATTCTGCGTGTTTTTTCATACACCTGTTCTGAGTTTACATAATATGTGTAGATATTTTGCTCATGTGTCCTTGACTTTTTTGATTTTATTTTATTTTTTGCAAGTATAAAATGCCATGAAATACGCCTGTTATTACCAAAGAGATTGATGCATATATTCACTCTAGATGCAGTGAATCTGCTTCATTTCAATGCATGTGCACAAAATACACATGCGGTAGGCGCTTTCATGTATTTGTATAGTGTGTCCACCTCATTAGTCTGTTCCTAGTTCTAAACGCTGGTGTTTGATGTGGAAAATACTCCGACCATGTGTTGGAGCTTGTAATAATGAATGTTTCATGCAGGTTGGGCCCAAATGATCCATCAATTCCGATTAGATTGTAATTACTAGGGTAGAAATGTATTCAAATGAGTTCATTATCAGTCAGATCAGGGGTAGACCAAGCCAGTTTGACTATTTACCAGAACCTCGAGTGTTTATGCTGCGATTAAAGGTGCGATTCTTGCAATTACATGAGCACACTGTGTGTCTTAATGTATCATTTTAGTCAATTAGAGTTCTTCAATCTCACGTCTTTACTGTGCCGCTGCGTGCAATGGGATTCTGTCCGAATGCGGTGGATGAGGGAAAAGGTTTATCCGCGGGGTCCTGTAGAGGTCAGCGTGTTAGGTAGATAAATACATGGGCTGACCAGATCGCTCACTCTCTTTCTGTCACAGCCCTCCCTCTCACCACCGCCGCCGCTGCCGCCACCATTGGTTTCCATTTCTCCAGGTCACTGCTGAATGACTGCAGATTACATCGGCTACTCTCTCTCATGTCTACGGGGACGAGGCCATCTGGCTGAAATGACATGGGGTGGTGACAGGCAGACCCCTCGCCTACACCCACCGGCATGACTCCCATTCACGGCAGCTGGCCGCATGACACTAATCTGATTCTAGTCTGTAAAGGGCCTGTTTTGTGCCCACCAGTCACTACTAAAAAAAAAAAAAGGAAATGACCAGCAGGGCAGACCATTCTTGCCTGACTTGCAGGTATTGCAGAGGAACCAGATGAATATTTTTCTTTCTGCTGCTTTAGTTCATGTATAGACACAAGTATGGCGTGTGCAATTTCATTTTACTTCTCTCACTAAATGCAGCTCTACCTTGATTCAGTGGTTTTTAATAAGCCTACTTATTATTTTAAGTAATTAGTTTGGTATTAGGGTGCTCAAAGACCATAGAAAACTGGGTGCAATCGTCAGCGCTGTCAGGCTTTTGAATTGAAAGAACTCAAGGTCCTTTTTATGCTGGTGAGGTCCAGATTAATCTGGAAAATGCATGTTGATATTTTGAGGTAGGGGTTTTTTTTTTTCATTCCAATTTGACTTTTTGTGAAGGTTTTCACTGAAAAGCTCCTCTGCTTCACTTAGAAAGTGCCTTTGCCAGATTTGCTGTCTTCAAAAGAAAAGCCACTGCCCACGTCGGCAAAGACGCCCACTGATCCTGTCCTAATCATTACCACGACTCTGTTTTGGCTGACATGTTTTGACTGGCTAATAGTGTAAACCAGCAGGGAACACTGGCCATCACTTTCAAAGAAGCTCGCCCCGTGACCATGTAGCCGTGGGGCATGCAAGGTGAAAATGAATTGGGTCGGCTCGCTTGTTTTGAGACGTGAGACAGGCCCCTAATTGGATATCATCTCACTCTCTTTCCCTAATTAGCACTGCATTGCTTTATGAACTGATATTAAGATGCGGGAGAAATAGTAATTAGCTAAAGGTTATTAGCAGCCAGGGGCACATGGACATGGAGCATGCAGGGCAATGTAATGACTGCACATGGGTTTGTTTGTTTTGGCTTATTGGTTCACCCCGACTGTAGGTACAGCTTTTCCACATCAGATGATTTAGATGCTGATTACTTCCTTTACAGTCACCCTGTTACATTGTAATGTAATAGTATCAATTATCTTTCAGATGAGTGGAGGAAGAATCCCGATTCTTTTCTTAAGAAAGAGCTGCAGGACCACTCTGTACAGACACCACATTACAAATAAAAATCCTGCATTTAAAAAGTTGTTTAAAGAGCAACTTAACACTATTGATCCTGGTCCTGTTGTATACTGATCGTTACAACAGAAGTTATTTTCCTTCATCCAGAGAAAAACTAGTAAAAAAAGTAGTACCCCTGAATATGAGATGACATCACATTCACCCCCCACCACCACCTTCCCCAGCACTTCCCTGCCAACCTCCACTGCCTCAGCTAATGTTAGCTTTGCTGTGCCCTCTCTAAGATAACGTTCGGGGTTTGAATGCTTTTTTTTTTTTGAATATGTGAAGGAGGCATGCTCAAGCTAAAATAGGTCTTTATGTAAAAACATATGTATTATAACAAAATGTATTTAAAGTATCAAAAGTTATGCGGAGAAATGGCCACTGTGAGTGATATAGTAATATGTAGTATGTTGTTGATTCCATCACTCATGCATTAATATTTAAGTAGCTGTTTACTCTTGTACCTGATAGAGGTGGACACAATATTTAACTGCTGTATAACTAATGGTTATATTTCATTGCAGATGAATTGGCATTTAATCCATCAAATTTTTGTAAAAAGCATTGTAAAACATAAACCAGTGAGAAATTCTCATCACAATGAAAGAAGACCTTCAAATGGCTTGTGTTGTATTATTTATAAGTCCAAATGAATCAGTTTCCTGCAATTTCACACAAGGAAAAGCAACAAAAAGCCAAATTCGAGAGGCTGAAACAACAAATTGTTTGGCATTTTTGCATGAAAACGAAACTGTAACTGAATAAATGTGAGTGCAGTAAAGAGAGCAAGTACCCTGAAAAGGCAGTACTAAAGTACAGAACAAGTATGTCTACAAATTAAGAGCAGCACTTGAGTAAATGTACATAATTACTCTACACCACTGCCTCTAACGGAACAAAAACTGATATAACTCAATCAGCAAGTGCATTTTCGCTCGAGCGTGAATGCTGCAAAGGTGCAGTGCATTGTAAAAGTGCACGGTGCTGCTCCTTTTCTGGTGAAATTGTTAAAGACTCAGACGTGACTGCAGCAGAGCCATTTATCATGCTGCCAAGGCAGAGTGCTTTCGGCTCTGATGCAAGCTAGAGACTACACCCTGATAGGAAGCCGTTGCTATGATCACAACTGACACTGATTATCACTCGCGACTCCCGTGCTGGACTGCACAAATCCTGAGGTCATACCATTATGACCACGGACATGCATACACACATACATACTGTACACAGGATGAGGAGAAGACAGCAGAGCAATCAACATTGTGGAACAGTCTGTTATAGTTACAGAACCAGAGACAGTCACAGTGTTGAAATCCGGGCTGCAAAAACCCATCTGTTTAGTGCTGACTGTACACAAACAATTCTTTTTATATCCTGTGTGTGTATGTGTGTGTGTGTCTGTGTGTGTGTATACGAGAGAAAAGTGCACTCTGAAAAATTGATTTGATGTTGATAGTCAGAGTCAAATAAACATGCTGACATCGCAGTTGCGGTTTATCTGCGCACAAATTTCTCAGGAATCTATAGAGAGCAAGAAACGCTAGCTGTTTGTCTTTCTATCGCTCTCTGTCCATCTGTCTCTCTCTCTCTCTCTCTCTCTCTCTCTCTTTTTCTATCCCCCTCCTTTCAACACTGTGGGGCTTTAATGCTCAGCTCAGAGCATGCAGTTTTCTAATCATCCAAAAGAGGACAGTGTGGAACATGTTGTCATCTCCTGGGAGAAGGAAGGATGCAGAGAGAAACTTGGGTAATAACATGAGCAAACAAAGACGGCTGTGATAGTCATATTTTGTTTTTGTGCCATACGATTGAACTTATCTTGCGTTCCTTTCTTTTTCAATTCATCCTTGGGAAGAAAAAGAACACAAAACTGTTAATTGTTTGTTAAAGGAAATTGTCATTGCTTTTCATTTTTGTGTCTTTTTATTTTTTTATTTTATTTTTATTTTTAGAAGAGAGGACATGAGATACATTTACAACTAGAAAAGAAAAGAGGAAAACAAGCTCCTAATCCATCTGTTCTGCGTGCGCCCTCGCTCTCTCTCTACTCATTTTAAGTCCGGACAGACAGTGCAGCGCGATGAGACATTATTACAATAGCGTGTCACTCTGCCCTGCATATTCAGCAGGCAGAAAATCACTAGGAGGTGGAGGTGGAGAGGGGAAGAGAGCAGGAGGATAGAAAAAAAAAAAAGAGAGAGAGCGAGAGAGAGGTTGATGGCTAAAGACAAAGTGAGAGAGAGGGGAGAAGGCGATGCGAGGCGTTAGAGGAAGCGAAACGGACAGCTGCATGAAGCTCACAGGAAGAGGCAGCAGCCAGGGGAGAGATGTTGCATGCTGGGGGACGTGAGCCGTTCTGACACATGGGTAGCAGAGCGGACAGGGCCGACACAATGGAGGGAGGCAGAGAGCACTGGGAGGCATTATGATTTACAGTAGAGCTATAGCCACTTCAGGTTTGACCTGTCTCCACCGCCAAAAGCTCAGCGGGGATGCATTCATTCAGCTGAATGAGCCCCTCCCCTGCCCACCCACCCACCGACTTGTTGTCATTGTTCTCAACGGACGCCGGGATGTATGGGCGCTATAGAAGAAAGGTCAATTTAATGAAAGTGGTCAGGATGGAATGGGATTCATGAGGATCCGCACATACACTCACGTATGCTGTGATGCGGTAGAACCTGCATGTTCAGCAACCTCTGTATTCTAGCTCTGTCTTGGTCAGCTGTGTGTGAACAGTGCGACTGTCATCCCACGGTTTGCATCTTTGGAGCGAAAAAACACGACTGTAGCTATAAGTGATCTGACATTCAGACCTCACCTGAATGCACAAAGTAGGAAAAAAAAGGTTTATAACTATGAAAAACTATAGACAAGAAACCAAACAGAGCCAAAATATATAGTCTACTTTTTCACTTTGGTTTTGGCAAAAATGAATCAAAGTCATGCTGCTTTGGTGAATAGCACTTCCTGTTTCCACTGCAGACAGAAAAAAACCTAGGTTTTATCTTTTAAGAGCAAATAATGTTTTCATATTCGTTTGGATACTGAGTAGAAAGTGCTTAAAGGATAATAATACATAACTGTAAGTATAGCAGTCATTTGTATGTATATTTATTTTCCTGTAATACCAAAAAGGCCTATAGTTGTGTGCCTCTGGGTCTATATAAAAGCAAAACACATATAATTTTAATGTGATCATATAGTAGAATCTTTCAAATGGCTCTGATGCTGTGTGTTTTTGATGTTTTGTTGCTGTGTTGTTTTCTTTTTTATGACTTCTGGAGAGCAGCAAAGTCACAAATAAAATAATATATAATGATGCACAAGAAAGGTTTTGATTAACCTCCAGATACTGAACTCCCAGTTTGCCCCTGATGGGTGTTCAGAGTATAGGTGTGATGTGCGCGTGAATGCAGCATGTATTGTAAAGCGCATGACGTGGTTGAAAAGACTAGAAAACGCTGTGGCTCAGGAGGTCCACTAATTAGAAGGTGGGTGGTTCCATCCCCGGCTCCTCCAGTCCGCATGTTGAAGTATCCTTGGGCAAGATACTGAACCCCACTTTGCCCCTGATGGCTGTTCTATCAGTGTATGAATGTGTGAGTGAATGGGTGAATGAGGCAAATATTGTAAAGTGCTTTGAGTGGGCAATAAGACTAGAAAAGCGCTATATAAATGCAAGTCCATTTACCATTACCATTATATAACTGCAGTTTATTTATGATTTTTAAATTCTAATTCAAAGGCCTAAAGTTATTTAGATTTACCATATAAATATAATTTTCACCGGATGGCTTATTTCGGCGTAACACTGACAGGATGTTAAAGAATAATAGTGTTTCGTTTTAGAACAATACTGTAATTGGAGAACAAGCAAGGTCAGACAGCGATGGGCGAACACAGCAAGAAATATTCATTCCCCCCGCATAGTACAGCAGTTACAAAGTCCTACTTTTGACACAAAGCTAACAGAAACACCCCCCCCCCCACACACACACACACACACACATACATACACATTCTGCACTCGCACATCATTCCACATTCTTGCAGAAAATGGGTTCACTGAACATTTGTACATGCATGACGTGACAAACCTGACAAACATACATGGCAAGTAAATTGGTAGCCTGCCAACAGCCTCAAGTCAGAGATTAGTACTGATATAGCCTGACTTTGAATATCACTGGTGTTCTTGGCAGGCAAGTCGTGTGTTCATAATGCCACATCATGCTGTTATCACTGGCCTTTCAAAGACTAATCAAGCAATTAAAGACATCTTTTGCAAACGGTACTGTAGCTATGGCAACACCAACCCCTAGGCCCAAGTGGATGGACCTCGGTGTCCTCGGAGAAATCAATGTGTCTGTAATCTGAAGTTTCTATACAGCCCCCCTGTGCTCTGGCTGCAGTATTGAGTTATTGGTCCCCATTAATTACTGGGAGTGTGACCTGGAGCTACAGAACCGGCCACTCAAGGATCTTTAGCTTGTTTCTGAATGGGTGGACTGCAGAATGCTCAGAGCTCTGCGATAATGGCGCAACACAGGTTATCTTTGAATGGAATCGGCCAGTATTTAAACACACCGACTGACACAATATCTGCTTCATTTTCATTGCATGCAAGCTGGTTATACACTGGAATCAAAACTGCATAACTGAAATACAATTTTGCAGCTATTATACAGTGGCAATGACCTGATTTTCCGCATCGATTGGTAATAAAAATTGATAGATTGTGTACATTTAAGTTACAGATGTAGACAAACACAATGTCCCTGAGCTAATATCACACAAACAAATGATAACCTCATGCTTTCATTGAACGCATCTATTGAACACAGTGCTGGTGGAAAAAAGAAAGTGAAGCCTTGGGTTTAATAACTAGTTGGACCTCCTTTGGCAGCAATCCCCTCAAACAGGCTCTTCCAGTTTCTGCTGATGAGATCTGCGCAATGTTCAGGAGGAATTCTTCCTTATAGAACTACTTAGGTTCAGCCATATTCTCAGGATGTTTGGTGTGAGCAGCTCTTTTCAGATCATTCCACAACATCACTACTGGGTTAAGGTCTGGGCTTTGACTGGGCCACTCCAACAGCTGGATTTTCTTTGTTTGTAGTAGATTTATTTTGATGTTTAGGGGTCACCCAGCTCCTACTGAGGTCGACAGCCACCTTGACATTATCCTGTAAGATTACTTTGATAAACTTGGGAGTTCATTTTCCCTTTGGTGCTGGCGAACTGCGCAGACGCCCCAAATCATGATGCTCCCCCCTGCCGACTTCACCTTTGGGATGATGTTTTCATGTTGGTATGCACTTCCCTTTTTACACCTTGTCGTACTGAATTTTCTTCCCAAACAGTTCAACCTTAGGTTCTTCCAGTCCTTAAAACATTTTCCTAGTAGTGTTGTGGAGTGTCGAGCTGCTTTTCAGCAAACTTCAGGTGCATACTGATGTGTTTTTTTTTTGTTGTTTTTTTTTTGTAAAGCAGCAGCTTTCTACACCATTCACCATGCGTCCATGCGCTATGATTTGCCAATGGTAGACCCATGAAGAGAGATGTTAACCAGCTCAAATGAGTCCTTTTTAAGCCTTTAGCTGTTCCTTCTTACATTACTGATAAATCTGCATTGTGCCTTTTTTAGTCATCCTCGCTGGACGCCCACCTCTATGGAGCGTATCCACAGAACTAAATCATTCCCATTTATAGTCAATTTGTCAACTGTGGACTGATGAATGTCTAAACTCTTTGAGATGTGTTTGTAAGCCTTTCAACTTCATGCAAATCAACATTTATTGATCATAAGTCTTCTGAGGTCTTTTTTGCGAGGCATGGTTCACATCAGCAGATGTTTCTTGGGAACGGCCAGCTCATAATGTGTAAGTGTTTTTTTAATAAGTCAGAGTAGCTCTAACTCAAACCCCTAATCTAGTTTCATTGACTGGACTCCAGGTTTGATAACTCCTGTTTGAATAATTTTTTCAACATGGACAATGAATTGTGTGTTATTCGTTAAAATAGATAGTGTTTATTCATAACTCGAATGAAGATCTGTCCATATTAGAGGACAAATTTAAACATAAATGGATGTAATTCCAAAAGGGTTCAGTCACTCTTTCTTGCCACTGTATTACAAAGGACAGCAGTGCTGCACAAAGACCTCATGAAAGTGGTGTGCACTGGCTTGATGCCTTGGGCTAGTTTTAACAAGAAACAAGCAAGGTGGATGTGAGGTGCATGGCACAATGAAGAGATGAAATGATTCAAAGAAAAAGAACAAAAAAAAATATCCTCTGTAGTCAGTTACTATCGTTTTTTAAAGTAACTCCCTAGTCATTCCAAATAGTCGAGATTTTAGACTTTATGGACGTGGGAAAACCTTGAATGGACATAGCACTCTTCCATTGAATGAACTTCTGAAGAAAGTATTTAAAGTTAACTACAGATACATTGATAAAATATAGACTAAATACGCCTTGTTACATCAGCAGTCAGTGAGCGGCAGTAGTGGATAGTGGTACAGCAAAAAGGCAGATGATACAGTCTCAACCCCTTAAATCATTTGAACTCAAGGACAGTAACAATCTGCTTGCTTTATATGAAATGTATTGGATTTATTTATTTGGGGATGTGTGGGAGACATTCTACAAAAGAACATATCCTTGGAAATCTAATTGCAAGGGGATCAAAGAGGTTTTGTCGGTTCACTGCATATTTCTTTGACATCTGCGGATTACTTTGACTTTTTTAGTTTAAGGTTGACTATTTTGAAAATGTTTGAAAGGATCTAAAGGATGTCAGTGACATCCCCCCTTGTTTTCTGAAGATGTGATCGGAATTTCCAGCGTGAAACTACGAGTTGTGTGTCCGTCTATTTCAGTCATTGTTCATGTTAAGCAGCTGAATCGATCAGCTGTAAACACACGTTGTCAATATTTCTGTTCTCTAAGCACAAGCTATTTCTGGATCTGTTTTCCCATCATAATGCAAGAAAGACAAATGTCTCTTTTCCCCACATAACCTCCACCTTTTACCTCATCTGCATCCTCAGACATGATCCAGTCAGGCAATCTCACTGTATCTCCATCCTTTAAGCACAATCTGCTCAGAGTAAATGACACCTGGTAGAGCAACATAAATACATCTGAATGGTCCATTGACAGAGCCGAGGCATTAGGCGCCACGGATGGCCTTGAACTGCAAAGCTAGCAACAAGCTCAGGCGCACGGAACACCAATTCCAACCTCTCAGATCCGGAGGAAATGAGATGTTTACGGTAAATGGGGCTCTTAGCAGCACCCGCAGTGTTCAATATTGATTCAATGAATCAGATTTGTAAATATGAGGAGTAGCGTCAGCTTTCCACTCTGTGAAACATCTACTTTCACATAAAGGAGCAGCTGGAAGGAGAAAGAACAGTATACCAATATACAATATTTAAACGCCCTACAAATAATAAGTATATTTAATACATAAGCAGCTTCCCAGTATGATAGTGATAACAAGCTCTTTGTTTTTTCCAAAGTTACAACAGTTATTTGAGTCTGTGCTCTCCTCACTGGTTTTTAAGTGGGTGGAGCTCCATTGGAAATAGGTGATGTCACAAATTTCTGTGAACAAATTGGGGTAAAATACCTACCTACTCTTGGATTCCTTGTGGGGTCTGAGGCCCCCCTGACAGCTGCCTGCTTTTCCCAGTTGTAATCTAGCTCTGGGTATATCATAGATTTTTTTAGGTCAAGAAGACAGGCTTAGTGGACTTTCTCTGCAAAACGGAACATAACTTCTGTTGCAGTAAACACGATAAACAGGAACAGGATCAATATTGTAATAAAATGATAATATTGTAATTTACTAACTCAAATAAGTGGATTTAGTGTTGCAGTAAGTTATTCTCTAAAGCGTTCCTAATAATACGTAAAGAATTCCTTAAACTTTAATTGTTGCTTTTTTAGTCATAAATGTTTAATCTTATTTAAGATTTGAAAACAAAATTTCAGGGGCAGGAAAAATTGACTACATGTCCTTTTTTCCAAATGCATACAAGAAGCTGTACACCTTACAAAAGTATAGATAAAAAGGCAAGGTAAATTAATATACACAATAGACAATTAGTTCAGTATTAAAGAAAGCAATTGTATCTACATTTACAGTGGCATTTAAAGTGTCTTCAAATAGAATGATGGGTTTTAATTTCAAAGTTCAAGAAAGAGAAAGTCCCAAACTCAAATATTGTTGCACTCCAGCGAGCGAATCTCGACTGCAGACTCTATAAGCAGTCAATGGTAAATTCAAAATGTTAAAGTGATAAGCTTTGTTTGAACAGAATGTGTCAAAGGCCTCCTTGAGGCAGTGAAACTGTTTGGCAATTACGCAGCTGAAGCCCTTAAAAGGCATAGAACAGCAAAACTGTCTGCTGAGTGAAAAGAGTATGACAGGGTCTCTGATAATGCAAGGGTTTTTTTTTTTTTTTTGGGAGGGGGAAATGTGAGGAGTCACCTGTTTTCACAACATTGCGGGGCCCCTTGTGAGCACCCCTCTGCCTTGATCAGAGCTCGCTGAACTCTTACACTGCAGGCGAGGAAGATACCACTCACCACTTCAACCCATTGACTTTGAAATATGGCGCTGCTTGTGTTATTGCTTTTAATTTCGATCTCCTTCATTTCTCTGCAGGAAGAGGCGACGTGAAAAGAGGGGCACTAGGATCCATTTCAAATTTTAATTAGTTGCCTTTTGTACGTCTAACAGACATACATTCAGACCAACATTATCCTTTCACATTTTTAATTAACAGCTGCCTCTTGGTTTCACCACATCAAAAGGTTGGTGTGTGGAATTGTGCCCGTGTGTGTGTGTGTGTTACCAGTGTAAATGTGTTTGAAGGTGTGTGTGGTTTTTAAGCGCAAAGTTGCAGAGGTGTGCGAATTTTAATGCTCGGCATACTGTGTGTCGGATGTGTGTCAGGAAAGTTTACGACGTGTCATCTCAGAGTCGGAGTTAGGGAAGGGGACACAGTCGGGGGGTGTTTTAAATTGGTCTGAATTTTAAGGGTGTTTTGATACTGATTCCCTTTCTGCTTGGTTGCATTACGTCAGGGCCACCACTGAGGAAAAAGAGCATATATTACAGGATTAAGCCATAATCTGAATGTAGAACCTCAAATTTATGGCAGTGAATGTTTTCTGATGAGAGAGGCTGAATGCATTAGTAAAAATCAGTCTCTTTGGGGGGGGGGGGGGGGACATAGAATCAAATTTCATCACATAAATAACGCTGTATTTTGCCCACTGAATCACCAACTACATAGTTGATTCCATGTTTTCCTGGACCGTTGCACCAAATTCCATGTCGCACCAGTTGCTTTCGCCTGAGAAACAATATGTATGAAGTTAGCTACATCTGGTTGGAGCTTATCAATCAGCACGTTCTACTCCAGCTGTTACTGCAAAACAAATGTGGCTGAAAATAGTCGTGTTCACAGGCGTCATTCCCTCCCGGCGAAGGAATGCGAAAGCATACAGAAAATGTGTTGCATTGTCTGCCGCCAATTCATGCCGACAGCTGCTCTCAGGAAAAGCGAGACCAAATCAGTGAGTGACGCCTCCCCGACATGCTATAGATTTGAGGTCATAAAAAGAGAAAGGGGAAAAAACATAATGGAAGCAAAAGCGGGTGCGTTATCTTGGCTGAAGTCACGTTACGTCCGTAACCCAATGAGATATAGTCTTTATGCATGAGAGATTGTTGGGAAGAGGCATGTTTGTCAGCTGTAGGAATAAATTGATACATTTGGGAATATCAGTGTTGGATGCCAGAAACTGGAGGTTGAGCAGCAGGCCAGAGAGAGGAGGAGTTGGAGGACAATTAATGGGAATGTCGAGGGTGGAGAGGTTAAATAACATTAAAGACGTGATGAAGAAAATCAGGGCGTTTCAGATGTCGGATTAAAAAGACAAGAGTCAAGAATAAACTATGAAAATGCAGCATGTAAACAGAGAGAGCGTCCTGTATCAATGGTCAGCCTCACTTTGTCCAATCAGTAAACTGCAGCTACGGTGTCGGTGCCAAAAGTCTGAAACTAAAAAGTAGACATCAAAATCAAGCCCAACACTTTTAAGTGATGATCCTCTCAATTCCTGCTATTACAACTTGATATTTGGATATAATGAACTCATGCGTTTACCCGAGGGTGCTAGATAATTATAGTCCTCACTATTCAGAACTCCCTTCTGCACCAGCGGGAGATTGTCTTCATTAGGACATACTGACCAAAAGAAAATGGCTGACCTTTCTGGAGTTCTCTCCCTCTAAATTTACCCCAGCTTCCTAATTAACCTCGTGTCGCTTGAAAAACAGCGGTAGAAAAAGTTAGGGTAGATTGATAAATAACATAATTGAAAATGCATGCTGTAGGACATCTGCGGTGTGACTTACCACTTTTAATAGCACATAAACAAACCTATGCGGAGCATTTGTCCAGTTGGAGTTGGAACACGAAAATAGCTAATCATCAACAGCTTCCGATCCCAGCCAGTTATATCTATTTCTAACCCTCTAGACTCTCACAGTCTGAGTATGAAAGTTTGGAGAGCCTTGCTGCACTGACCCTGCATGTTTTACTGAACACTTGAAGGACCGAAACTCTGTTATTAGCTTCATTCACATGTTTTGTTGAGTCTGGTCTCCTCCAGTAAAATGCTGAACAGTGATGTTGATACCATTGCTCTTGGAAAGAATGTCAGTCTTTTGATGACATGTAAGTATAACAGATTCATAGATTTATCTGCCTAATCTTCCTCTGTGGTCAAGATGCACGAACCATGTATCCCTGGTTCTGAAAGATCTTCTTTTTAAATGTAGCATCAGGGTTATAATCAATACTTGCATGTTTAAGAAGCACTTTGAAAATGCCTGTTCATGTGACTTTATATGACTTTAAAGCTTAGGAGGAAAGTGTGTCAGTTACAAACTGGTGGGGGCAAATAAATAACGAAGGAATAAAAGCACTCGAAAACACACCACAAATCAGCTTAGCATCATTGTTAGGAGGGGAGCCAACTCTTTGTAGGCGAGTCCAAGTTGGCCTTAACTATAGGGGCTGGTCAATGTGCTGGGCTTGTTCAGTAACATTCCTCTAACCTTATAATCCCTCATCTCTCACATGCTGCTGTGCTCTCTCCCACTGACTGAAACACCATTTTTATTCAATTAATCTTTTATCATAAGCCTGTGGCTGTGTTTTCAGTCTGTGCCAAGAGTTGGAGTTGTTTAGGTCCTCCCTTAAATCCGGGCAGCAAATAGATCTCAGCTTTGCCTGGCTGTATTGTCCTCTGTTTGGAGCCTGGTTTGCTCATGGGCTGTGCCAGGCATACACATGGGGTATATGGTGTCTGTATGCAGTCCAGAGGAATTAGCATCCTTTTGTACATAATTGTCTGCTTGATGCTTTAAGGTTTGATCCTGTGTGCACTGGAGCAATGGTTGAAGGGCTATGGTGCGGATGTGTTTGAAAGACTGTGACTCAAGGGCGAAATCCTCGCTGAGACTTTAGGGGGAGACCGAGTAGGGAGGGAGTGAGTGAGGGAGAGTGTGTGTGTGCATGTCAAAAGGGCTGTGGGTGAGGATAATGCATCCGGTTGTGTATGGATGCAAATCATTGCCATAATAATTGGAAACATAGCTGCAGCAGAATACCAAATTTTAACATTTAATCACTATGGAATACTTGATGTTGAAATTTAAATAAGACATCATTGAGTTTACTGAAATATTTGACTTTGAAAACCTTTCTGAATTTTTACTTCTCAATAGTCACTTTAAAGTTATGCAATTCTAGAAATCTCAAATTCAGACAGTGAATTTGTCACCCATCCCTTATATTCAAGTCTGAATTTTAGTGTATTTGAGCAACCTGTTTTTGACTTTTAATTCTTTGAACTTATTTGAGCTAATCAAACTTCTTGAATGTAGCTTTTGAATATTAGCGAGGTGAATCTGATTTTCTGTCTACCTTGAAAACCCTTTTTGAAATTGAACAACTTAAAAGTAGAAATTCAGTCCTCATATATTCAGAAAAGTCAGTCAAACGTTTCAGTGCAATAAATTCAGTGGCATTTAACAACATTCAAGTATTCAGCAGTGATAAAAATGTATATTCATTTATATTGATATTCAGTCGGTGACATGATTGCGGCACTTTGCTTCCATAGTTGTGTCTTAGCAACACTTCCATCCTGTGAAATAATGTTCAGTAATAATTTAGTGACTATAGTGGTTTGTCAGCCTTTAAACAGATCCAAATAATAAGACTGTGAAGCTCTCAAAGTTCCTACACTGTGTGTGACGCTGAACTTACAGACTGTCCCCTGGTCCCCCGGTCCCCTATGGCAATTACGCTCTCGCTGTGGCTGTCCCCTTTTAATTTTGACATCATTAAAATTTGACAGACATTTCATATTCATGTTAAGCAGCAACCACTTGGGGCCACAGGCAACAATTACAGAAAAATAACACTCTGATATTCACTTTAATTCTAAGGATAGTGTCAAACTGACATCCTCATCATGACACCGACTGGAATTGGACCACTAGCATGAATCAACAAATAGTAAGTTTCAGCAAATTTTACCATTTTGGTTTATAACAATGTCAAACACCAACATGGTAAAAATATCCTGAAACCGAGTGTAACAGTTGCATAAATGGAAACGGTCAGGGGACTAAGCACACAGAGCAATAGAAAGGTAGCTAACATTAGCCACCATAAGCTACTGGTCATACCATGCCAAGCAAGGTTTTAGCAACGACATCACTGATTGTATTGAAGTGATTGTCTTTAGAATAATAAAAAAAAAAGACCTGGTTTCACTTAAAACCTGCATTAATTCATTTTAGTTAGCAAATAGCTAACAATTCAAACATCTAGCATGGAGCAACATTAGCTTTCATTTGGCATCTTGTTGATGGGCATGCGATCAAAGTAACTCCATCATACACTCCCCTCTTAGCTCTGTTTTGGTCTCCATCAACTCCTGAGTGAAATGATCTGTCTCTTCAGCGGCTAAATGCTAAACTAGTAGCTAGCTGTTAACTCTGTTTTGTTTGTCTGACATTTGTTGCTGGGCACGTAGCATACTGTGGGTTTATCAGAGCTTTCTCACTAAAATAAGCTGCCTGCTGTGTCAAGCAATAACACTGATAAAGATTGAACCCAAACAGTGAACTTGTGGACCGTAAAAACAGAACAATACAGGCGTTAAAAAAAGTGTTGAAATGCACTAAAACTGCACCACAGAGCTGAATGTAACTGCAAAGTTGGGTGATAATACAATGCGGCTTCCTCGTAACAACCATTTTCAACTTATATATATATATATAATCATTTGATCCTTGGTTAATATAAAATATTGATTACCGCAGCAAAAACCTGCAATAAACATGAGAATTTACCCTTTGTTTTATCTCCGAGATGGAAGATAATGTTAATCTGGCTCTGACATATATACTTGCCTCTCAGTGCTTCCCCCTCAAACTGCTTTCCATCCTCTAAACCACTCACTCTCAACTCATATTTTATACTGCCTGTCTTCCTTGTGTCTACAGGATAAACCTTTCAATTCCAGCCACTATCTGCATGACATTCATGCCATGTGAAGGCTGTGGTAGGAAGGGGCTCTCGAGCAACCTAAGGGGGGGAGGGTTGGGTTATGGCTCTGTACGCTCCCAGCATTCACCCTTGTTAGCCTTTACCAGTTAGACAATGCCCTGATGAAACATGACAGGACAAGCTTTCATAGCCATGTTGGGACTAACGCTTTAAAACGCTAGCAACTGCACTGTTTTGTAGCTCTTGCAGGGAAAGAGAATTTTAAATGGCCACACACTAATGCTTTGTTTGCCAGTGTTACTGTAGCATTAACAATAATAAGAAAAACACTGTCTAGAGACACATTGCAAGCCCAAGAGTGAGTGACTGCAAAATGACAAATGCTTTATTTGAAGTGGAAATCCACCCAAAATAGAAGTCCATGTTGTGCCAGTGATCTCGGAGAATATTCAATATGGTGAATATTGAATTATTTGTGAACATAAACAATCCCGGCAGGCTCGAGTCTGTGATTCCACCAAGAAACACAACCTGCAGCTGTTCTATTTATACTAATCTGAATTTGTAGAGTCTCGCTACGAGGCCCTCTCAACAGAGTTCCCCATTGTCTCCTTGTAATGCTAACAGATAGGAACTGGAAATGACCTTAGGTGATGTCACTGTGCTTCAACACATCCAGATCCTGATAATTAAAAAAAAAAATTCAAGGCTGATAGTGCTCTGCTCTGAAAGTATTGCTTGCCTTTGTGATGATCAGGGACCAGAGGAAAGCTCATGGGATTCACCTGTGTGTGTGTGTGTGTGTGTGTGTGTGTGTGTGTGTGTGTGTGTGTGTGTGTGTGTGTGTGTGTGTGTGTGTGTGTGTGTGTGTGTGTGTGTGTGTGTGTGTGTGTGTGTGTGTGTGTGTGTGTATGTAAGGCCATGTTGGTAGCTGTGCAACTGATTGATATCATAAGTGAACCATAGGCTGAAAGGTCCCCCAGCGCCAGATGAAAGGCAGGATTAACAGAAGAGGGGTTGAGCCGCGATGAGCGCTGGGAGTGCATCGGGGGAGATCAGATGAGGAAATAATAGAGAGGGGTCCCTTGCCTTCAGAGAGGGGGGCAGATAGGGAAGCGGGGCTTATGAGATGCAGAAGAGTTGTAGGAGATTGAATGATCAGTTCCAGAGAGTTGGCAGCTTTCCCAGCAAAGTTCCCAATCCTCTGAGAAGGAAGAAAAGCAATCTTGATGGCAAAGAAAGATATTAGAATTAGAAAAATGGAAGCAGCAGGGTCAGCAAAACACAATTTACCCAGTAATTTTTCCTCTCCACAATCTGCCACTTATTCTACTTTCAATCACTAGATGTGATTTACAGGTCCACAAAGTATAGAATTATGCATTTTGCTGAGACTCGAGAATTTAAGTAAGGATGTCCCTAATGCCCGAGTGATGTTGATGTCTCCCTGTCTGCACATGTAGAGAGTGGGGCTTGTTTTTTTTTTTTTTTTTTTTTTTTTTTTAAATCACGAATAGACTGATTGTGATGCACAGTGTGATTTAAATCTTCCAATAAAAGAAGCGATGATTGGTTTCCCGCAGTCCATAGCTAAAAATCCCAATCATGCAGTGTGATGATGAGGCAGAGATCGTTATTGATCCACTCAGGCATTCTGTTTCCCATTCGCCCACCCACAACAGGGACAACATACAGCCGCCGAAGTGGGGCTTTTTACAGTCCATCTGGGAAAAGGCTCATCGAGATTCATCCCAAACGTGGCACTTCGTTGGTGTGTCTCTTATCACATGCCAAGGTTTCTCATAACTCAAACAGTTGTTTTTCTCCTCTCCGTCAGACAAAATGTCAATAGTGGTATCATGGTTTTTTAATTTAATTTAATTTTTTCAGGTTTGAAACAGTAAGCATATAACACACTTGTCCAAATATGCATCAGGGACAAAAAGAAAAAAAAGGAAAACATAGATCACCAAGACAAAAACAAGAACAGTTGGTGCAGAAGTCAAAAGTAACATAAATACAAAAAGTTAAATTAAACAATAAAATATAAAAAACAAAATGTGATGCATGTACTTAAGCATGACAGAATAAAAACATCTGCACTGACACGGCTTATTTCATTTCTCTTCTGAAGTTGAAGTTCAAAAGTTTTTAACAATTTTTGAAAAATGGGTGAATTATGTTGCCAACAAAGGAATACTTGCAGCAGATGAATCTGACAGTTCAGACTCTATAGTCAGATGTTGACGAGCTGCATTTAGACGATATGTGATATTTCCATCTCCCGAGTGTACCTGGCTCAACTTCTGCCACTCCACAGGTCATTATCATTCAGCAAGGCATATTTCGTACCATCTATCGTGGTTAACCAACGGCTGTGCAGTGTTTTTAGCATCTAATAAACCTTCAAACCCATGTACTCGTTAACTTGTGTTGATGACTGGTTTTATTTTGAAGGCCCGCTTGCCTAGCTTGCTTAACTGTTACTAATATGTATGCTTTTTAGCAGTTATCGAAAGGCTTCAGTTAAATTACCTCCACCTGCTGGACTGGAGTAGCTTCTATTCTTACTTATATCCAGGAAAAACAAGACAGGTTGCAATCAGATTTGTGATCTGGCTAATGGAAGTACACACATGAGGAAATCTACTGACCTGCATTTAAATGTGAGACACAACAGCCGCATAACCAAAACACATTCAAGCACTTGCTTCAAGAGTGTGGTCCAATGTGTATTTTTTTTTCATTTCAATTTGATCATTATTAACAATAAATTGAATATTATCAAACGATTTAGGTAACAGGCTTTGATTGATTTATTTTATTAACGGAGACTTTGTTGTGAACATCATTTCGCCGTTGTTTTTTTCCCCGAAATACTGATGTGAAAGATGAATGAGAAAGGAAAAGAAACAGACTTGGTCCTAATAAGCAACATACTCACAGGGTGTATCTTAACTTCTCTTCAGTGGTGTTTTACAGAACATTCCCCTGTATTTAATGTTCCTCGGAGAAAAGTTTAAAAAAAAAAAAAAAAAAAAAAAAAAATGACAGACCCAACTACTACACCACTAATTGGCTGCATGAAACATTCAAACAAAGTTCAGACGCTATTTCCCTGAAAAAAACGTGAAAAAGATTAACTAAGGCACCTTGTTATTCAAATTAGTCAGCACTGACTCAGAGAACATGCCATTAATGATGTAACAAAAGAAACGCTGTGTTACGGCCCAGCTGCAGTCATAACACAGACAAATGCGCCACACTGTTTTTCAATTACTATGCGGACATGGAAAATGCCCTATAGCAGTTGTTGTTTTTGTTATTCCATTTTGATGATTTTGACAATACAATTCCAGCAGAATGGGATAGTTTGCAAACCGGCGGCGAGTGTGTACGGCCGGAGCAGCTGGAAACGGCTCACGTGGGAAAATGGATGTGCACGGAGAGATTGTGCATTTGCCATATTGAGCCCTCTGTGCATTCGTCTAATAATAAAGAGCAGTTGGTTTTTCCGCGTGAAACTTACCATCCAGTGAGTCTGCGCCTGCAGCTGCGATACATTCCAAATAGATGTGTATTCACTCCATTGGTTTAGCTTTCCCTTCACTGACATAAGCTCACATTAGGATGTGTAGAACTTTGCCACTGAATAATTTGCGCAGTTTTATATTCATACTGTCGTTCTCAATCTGATGTGTCTCATAGCGGACGTGCGCGTTGGCATATGTCACAATAAAAGCAGTGAATTTTTTAGCACTGCATATATTCAATGCATTGCCACCTAGAATTTCCACTACCTCCATTAGACTTTGGCGAAATTCTAGTCAGCCTACATCAGCTTGGCTTATACGGTTTGACCCTATAAGACAAGTTCCCCTCACAGATACACCCGATTTCCAAGCATGCTGTGTCAAGTCCTCTTGAATAAAATGTTGCTCATTTTATGGGACATAACCAATTTCCTGCCCATTACTGAGCCCATTCCTTTTCTCTCATGCTGTTCCAAGTGTGTCTTATTTTCAACTCCTTCCCTGAGAAAATGTCTGGTGTCCTGACAGCCCATGTGGAGTTTTTTTTTTTTTTTTTTCCGTGAGGCGTGAGGCTGATGTGTGTGTGTGACGGGGGAGGAAGAGGACACTGTTTTGACAGATGGGTGTGCCACTGTGACAGTCAGAGAGAAATCTCGGGGTCAAACGGCAGACATCTCCTTTCTGATAGCATCAGGCACGTTAGCTCCAGGAATCCTCTGATCCGAAGCCTGCACGGCGGCATAAATGAGGAGGATATACAGTACGGTTCAAGTATTCACTGTGTGGAGAAAAGTCTGTGTGTATAGTAAAAGAGAGTTAGTGAAAGTTTTATTTTCCTGTGGAATACAAGGATTTAGATAGATCCAGGATATAGAAATAATCCAGTACTTTATAGTACATTACTTTTAATTTTGAAACCCACTCTTTCTGGTTCCTTTTCCTAAACGATCTACAGTATTTATGAGCGATTTCCAAACCAGCATGTGCATCACATGGTGCTATAGCCCGGCAGGAGGCTAATAAATAGATGGACGGTCCAAACACTGTAGATTGCAGCAGGATTAGGCAACTTTTAGTGGAAGGGATAATTCAGAAGCATGTCAAATACAAATTGGGGAATTGTTTGCTTTATGGTGGTTGTATAGTATAACTTCCGCCTGTGTCAATTGGCTCTACTGCTTTAGGGATTTCTGCTTCGCTGCTCCCCATGTACAATGTTTAAGATTACAGTATGTGTCTGTGTGCTTATGGAGATTTGTTATACACTAAGTCAATAGCAGAGGGACAGGCAGTGAGCGAGGGGAGGGAGACGGGTATGATGTAATGTAAGAAAGGTTTCTAGCCGGAACTGAACCCCGGGGATGATGCCACTTAAAAACTCACCAACAGTCCCCGTGCCTTTAAATCCCTGCTCATGGAGATCAACAGGCCAGTGAATGTATTATATAAAGTGATCAATATTAGACTGTATATGGGTGCTGCAGTCAAAGATATGTCCCTCTCAGCTGGTCACAACTATTTAATAATCAAATTTAAGTCCTCCTTAACAAAAATGTTGATTTTTGAAAAAAAACAAAAAAAAAAAACAGATTATATTAGAATCAGATTTTTTTTTTAGATGTTAACATAACAATATCGATACCAGCCTAAAAATAGAGTATTGGTTCAGACAGGTTTTAATCAAGAAAGTACTTCAAAAAGCAATACAGGAAAAAAAGCAATCTGCAATAATATTATATAATGTTGAAAACAGGACACAGCTTTTGGACGTTTCTAATTGGGCATGTATTCTAAATATATTCCCAATATGCAAATTTTCTGAGTGGTGGAATACATTACCGAGCCGACACTAAAGTTCTCTCTGCCTAACTGTTTGTGTAGGAAGCAGCATGACATGTATTTATTTATGATGTTGTTAAACAAATGTCACATTAATGAATATGGGTGCTGTGTCACCCGTTCCACAAAACGTGCCTTGCATTTTTCCTCTATACTCTGCCGAGTACTTGGTTACTTACAGATCTTTTGTTCATGGGGTTTCTATGCTCCGCCACATTCAATTTGAAATAAAATAATGGATACTACATATAAGAGGCAAGTCGCAGCATTAATTTCAGTATGGGTTTAGGAGGAACTCTGGGGGAGATAAAGACCCTTTTAACACACGGTGCTGAAATTGCAAGGGTTCAGAAGTAATTGGACACTTGGCCACTAAATGTTTCTTGGGCGGCTGTGTGTCATTTCAGGAATAGTTCGTTCACAAAAGAGCTCACATGTGGCTGACCGAGAGTTTCCATTTAGACTGAGGTCGTCTGTCAGTATGAGCAGGAAAGAGGTGATTGTGCAAGTGAAGAAGAAAATGATGAGACTCAAAAAAAAAAAAAAAAAGAAGCAAAAATCTATCAGATATATCAAAGTTAGTTGGTTTGCCATAACCATCATTTGGGTAGACTCTGAGAAAAACAGATGGGTACAGCCGAAGCTGAGGAGCTCGAGTCTTGTGGATGAGCGGGAAACCATATGAGGGGTGAAGAAAAACCCTTTTATGACTCCACCGCGAGTCGACAAAGCTCTCCAGGACGTAGGTAAACACGTTTCCTTGTCAACAATCAACAGATGACTTCCTGACCAGAGCCTCAGATGGTTCACCACAAAGATGCAAACCCACGGTTAAGCCTCATAAACAGAAAGGCCGGGCTGCATTTCACAAAAACAAACAAAAAAAAAACACACACAAAAACAAAACTGGTGGAGTTCTGCAACAAAGTTCTCTGGATTGATGAAACAAAACTCAACATCTGTCAAAATGATTGAAAGAGTGAGGAGGGGAATAAAAAAAGGAGGAGAGCCACCGCCTCATCTGTCAAACATGGTGGTGGCTCTGTTATGATCTGGGCGTATATGGCTGCCAATAGACCTGACATACTGGCAATTTATTGATGATTTCACTGCTGATGGAAGCAACGGGATGAATCACGGGAGCATAATGCGAGCTCAGATTTAGCAAATGCGTCAAAAGCCATTCAGCAGGACGACGATCCTGAATCTAACGGCCAAATCAACCCAAGAGGTGGAATATCATCCGACCGGCCGAGACTATTACCTGATATCCGCCCTACTGAGCTGGATACCACACGGTGAAGACCAGACCAGTTCCAAGGTCAGAGAGACCCCGCCCACCCCTCCCCACAACAAGCAAGAGCTGAAGGTGGCTGCAGCGAAAGGTCTGGGAGAACATCACCAGGGAAAATGCACGATGTCTGTCTATGTCCATGGGCCCAAGACTTCAAGTAGTTATGGACAGTAAAGGATTTCCCACAAAATGTTAAACACGATGATTTTTATTCGACTTCTGTGCAATTACTTTTGAAACCCAAAGATTAGTGTATTACGTCATACACGGATGAAAACCTTTTCAAATTAAAGCTGAGACTTGGCACTTTAATGCTGTTACTTGATTTCAAATTGAATGTGCTGAAGCTCTCCACTCATGGTCTGGACTGTATCTCCAGTATACCCCCCAAATCAGTTTCCTAACTTAATGAAATCTTCAACTCAGTGTGAGTTCTGCTACAGTTGTAACATTCATCTCCCACACCAGTCAGAAAACATTGCCTGCCTCTATAAGAAAGAACTCCAATTAAGTAACAATCTGTTTCCTTGTAATTATATGTACCAGCTTGCTTAAATTAGGCTGAAACCCATTACAGAATTAGAACTTGAAATTGGGTCAAGAGGGTGTCAGAGTGTTTCAGCTCAAGCCGTTGTGGCAGTGGGGGAATAATGGTTGTAGTGTAAGCGGGGCTCGGGAGGTGTCAAGATGCCCGGCTCAGTGGTGGAGACGAGGCCCCTGGAGTCACTGGTGCTTCCTTCACAACACCCCGGACAAGATTCTTCAGACAGCCACAGAGCAGCCACGTCAACAAACAAATGCTTGTTTTCTACTCATTAGTGCACTCTGGTGAAAGAGGAAAAACCTACCCAAGAGTGGCCGGAAGGAATGGCGTGTCAACTCATGTTACACATTCTGCCTCTTTATTTCTTAGGGGCTGGGGATGTCAAGAAGAAAGAAAAAAAAAAAAAACACTGAGGGGGGATATGGCAGCATGTTTGTGTTTTGGGTGTTGGTTTCAGTGCCTGTGTGGGTCTGTGTGCGTGCGTGTGTGTGTGTGTGTGTGTGTGCAAACTTTGTGAGGAAATGTTTGATAAGGACATTTTTGGACATTTTGACTGGTTGTTCAATCTTCAAAGAGCTGTTTTTGGGGTCAAGATTTTGGTTTTAGGGTAAAAGTTAGAATTAGGTTTAGTTTAAGGGAATGAAAGTTTACAGGAAGTTTGGCATTTTGGGAATGAAATGCTTATTCACTTCTTGCTATAATTATTATTATTGATGGTGGTGAGATGTTTCCTCCCCGCCCTCCAGAGCAATATCAGTCCTCTTATAAAACTCTCTGCAACAAAGCAAATAAGCGGATATCCTAAAATGTCAAACTGATGCTTTAAATTAAATTCATTGAGGTTAATAATTAAGAAATGAACACAGTATTTCCACAAATGACTTCTACTGCTACTGTAATAATTAGGTCACGAGATATGACCAATTAAATCCTAATGAGTTCTTGCTGCTGTTGTTTTTTTTTTTTGATTTGTTTTTTTCTTCTTTCTGAAGTGGCCAGTTTGCATGAGGCCAAGGAGAAACCCTGGCTCTGCAGTGTTTTTGTCATGTCTTGGGCTGGAGCCTTTCTCATCAGTTTTTCATTAGGTTTCTATTTCCAATTAGGTGCTAGCCTCAGTGGACAAAAGTGAGGCAAACAAACAATAAATTAGGCAAAGGTGCAGCTAATATATCTGCCAAGACATGCTTCAGTGCATCACATAGCTTAGTGCCAACACCGTTTTATTCTCCGGGCATTTTACGTTTTTTTTTTTTTTTTTTTTTTTTTTTCTCTCCAAGACAACAGTGAGACAAAACCCAGTGATAACTATGCCAGTTATGTATCCATCTGTATGTCCCTCTGACGCAAACTGGGGAAAAAACAGCACTGGGTACAATGGTGTCACAACATACTGTATCTTTAAACTGTTCTGTTCTCTTCACATTAAATGCTGACTGGCTATAGTAGATAATACAAACCCATATAGGGCTAATTATTAGTTTGCAAACACATATTGCAGCATTCTGTGCTTATAATTGGAAATTATTACCTGATTTCCTGCTTATCAATGCAACCAGCTGGTCCTCGGGCCTGTTGTCTCATGACAAGGCTCTAATTGCTTCCCACATGTGGTTAATGTAAGTTCATATGGTCACTAATGAGAACTGTCATACAGTAGAGGCTTTTTTATCCAAACCTCAGAATTATTCAAATGGACAGGTTTACCCATTGGGCATAATGCACAAAAAAAAAATATTTAATTGGAATTGGAAGGCTCTTTTTAATTTGGCTGAGTTGTTTATACAGAGGGAAAAAATAGTTTGACTTTGTGTGTCAGGGAATTTTGCAGCACCTCATTTTTGGATAAAAAACATCCAGTAAGTGTTTGAACGGCAGTTTTCTGCATTGTCTAATAACCTATACAGTATTTCCATGGTCACAGATAGATTAAATTTTAATAGCGTTGGCGTGTGTGTGAGTTTGATATGCAATTTAGTGTGTGTGATGGAGACTTTGGCTGCATTAAATCAACAATTGTGTATCAAGTTATGAAAATCACATCCAGCCTAATGATTTTTTTTCCTATTAAATTGATTTTTCCTGAACTTCAATGTACTTACAACATGGCTACTACATCTGGAACAAAATGCACGAACTTCGTTAAAATGCTCTGAATATTTCAAACAATGAACCAGTCAGTTGTTGCTAATAGCCTGGTTCCTGTGACTTGCTGGCAAGATGAACTCTTAAACCATCTGTCCTTCTGTGTCCTGTTCCAGAAACTGCTATGATAGAGTCCACATACCAGTACAGATGAGCCAGGGCTATAGAAAAAATAAACCATTAAAAACCTTTTTGTTGGGTATACAGTATCTGGTGGAATATTTTCCTCACAAGGTAACAACAAATTCCCTGACCAGTGGAAAGGATGAACAGTCTCCAACAGATTGCCCCAAAGCTCTAAAAAAACAAACAAACAGAACCATAAGTCATAATATTTAGTGCCGTTAGGTTCAGTTTCAGATTCTAAAGCTGCTATTTGTAAGTTTTCTCTGCCACCGAATGTGATTTCTCGCCAGTAGCAGGTGGTGGTGATTGTCACTCGACAAGAGGTTATAATACATCGTCTGAGCAGTGCTACGGAGATTGGAGGCTATAGTGACTCGGTATTGGAAAGTGGTGAGACAGGATGGGGCTAACTAATTAGCATGCTAAGACAAGACTTAACATTGCCGTTGCTTTCCGCAGTTGGAGGCAGCTTTTGGCGAGTAAAGGAATGAAGTTTGATGCTGAACTGGATTAATTTTATATTTTACTTCTTGTTAATAAATCCTACAAAAAAAAACACCCGAAAACCAACAATGCCTTGCTCTGTCTTACTTTCTGGCATCCCTACAATGTCTGTGCATCTCAGCTAAAAGCCTATTAGGTCCTACTAAAGACATATCTTCAGAAACCAGATATACATATAGTTTAATTTTTTTTTTTAAAAGACTCTGTAATTGCCTTAAGTGGCTTGGCACTACAGTTTTTCGTAAATGTTTCTCAAACAGGCATAAATACAGAATTTGTTCTAGGACTATTTTCAATCATGGATTGATACACGTGTGGTCTATAACAAGGAGGAATAAGTATATTATTTTGACGATTTCTTGTTGGTCCTGGTCTTGTCATAGAATTAGTTGTCAATAAGAAAAAATATCAAATATACACAACACAATGAAACAACTACATTTATAAAAGCATTTTTTGTAGAGGGGCCTTCCACCCACTCCCTGTTTTCTGTTGTAGTCATATTAGTGATTAATTCCTCGCACATTTTATTGTTTGCCATCACTCTCCTGCCAATGTTTGCTTTTCGTCGTGTTTGTCATCCAATTATTATCGGCGTAGGTAAATGAGTGCGAGTCAGTGTGAGGATGTGCATCCGTTCCTCCTGAGTTTGTTGATGTACCCGGTGAGAGCATCAACAAAGTCTCAGTCAGTGGGGAGGTAAATTTACACACCGGTAATGGTCAGTGACAAAAAAAGACCTCATAGCTGCACAGAGTTTTTGCTGGATTTTCAAAGGCGGCGACACAGGAATGAGGGATGAGAAAAAGCGATGGTGCTGCCAGCGAGGTGTCACTTTTTTTTTTTTTTGTCCAACTTCAGTTTCTTTGTTACGGCAATAAAATGTGTATTTTGCCTGAGACAGGGGATTGATGTATTGGGTTGGTGCCTTTTTTACTAGGGTGAAATACAGAAACCTGTCTTGGATATTTTCAGGTAAGCACATGGGAATAGATCTGCAGTGTGAGCCTATATTTTCACTTCACTCAGACATGAACATGAACCCTTCTTACAGCAAAATGGAGAAACGCATGACTTGCTGGAATGAGATTAGCCTTTGCTTTTGATTGTTTTTTCTTTTTTCTTTTTAAACTGGAAAATAACTTTGGCACTTCTGGATATGTTAAAATGTCTCTGCAGCTTTCTGCCAGAATCAGTTTCCGAATAAACAGAGGTGTAAAAGAGGCCACGCAGTGACAGAATCGTGCTTCATTTCATATCTGTAACACCTGGTTTTAACAGATGTTGATGAGGTTTGGCACTTTACAAGAGGCAGAGAGTCGTGTCAACATCAAAACAGTCCTCATTGTTTGCTGACTGGTCCGACACTCATCCAGTCAAGCCCAATCGATTCTCGTGGATGTTTTTCACACCTCAGTCTTGTGGCAAAAAAACTGAGACTGTGACTATCAGAATATTAAACTGCATATTCTCATACCCATGCATATATTTACCCAGCAAACATAAGAATATTAAAGGCCTTTTTTCATTTAAGAATGCACATTTTCAAAGGATAAAAGGCTTATTTTTCAGTACTCCACAAACAAGACACAAGGAGAAGATGCCCAGTCATGTCCTTTATTGTGGAATTTATGTCAAAAGTAGTTAAATGGGAGACAGAAAGGCTTTTGAGTGTTCTTACACCCACAGTGTTGTCTCATTTCTCCAGGAGACATTTTGTCAACATGGTCAAACTCTGTAAACAAAGAAAACATAGTGGACTGAGTTCATTAACGAACTTGAAGAAAAAAAGTCCAACATCAGATAACCTTACATTTTTGTATGTCAGCTGTCTGTGGGTGTAGGATATGTGAAGAGTTATCCTCAGCAGTGGGTGAAGAGTGCAGAAAGGAAAATGCAAGCAGTAGGGTGAGAGGTTTCCTGCCAAGAAAATGTACAAGTTTGTTCCCTTTCAATCACGGCATATGGCTACAGTGCATCAGGGCCTGTTGAGGCTACTGTCCGTGAAGATACTGATGCATCTGCATCTATTCTGAGATCGATCCTTTTATATATGGCAGTTGAACATTGGCACAAAAATGGACTGTAAAGCAGACTTTCCTTTTACAGACTGCCAGTCCATGCAGTGCTTTACAAACCAGTATTTCTATATTTTACTGGTAATCAATAAAGGGAGGCCAGCACAGGGGAGATATGGTCTCTCCTCTTCATAGAAGTTGCTGCTGACTGTAGACAGGACAGAATGATTCCTACATAACGTTAAATTGGTCAAGACATGAAGAAATTAGAGAATTTTTGGGGAGATTTAGTATTTTATGGACAAAATAGCCTACTGGGCCCAACGTACATCCTAATAGGAGCTGTTTGCAATTTTTGTTATTGCTGCATAGCCAATGTTAGCATTAACAGCTATTTACTTATTAGTCTTGCCAAGAGCTTCAGCCATTGTTTAGTTTACAAAACAAAAAGTTTTGATACGTCCTCTGAGCAACACTTCTTCCTCAGGGCAGACTGGACATTACAGTGACTCAGTTTGGAAGGTGATGAAACGGGCCGACCGGGCCAGAGCTAGCTGCCTAGCATGTTAACTTCAGTGGAAGAAAAGTGATAGAAACAAGCAGAACAAGGGGGCTGCTCGCTACCGCCGGAGACGGCTCATGGCGAGTAAAGGAATGAAGCTTGAAGCTGAATTTGCAACATTTGTTCTAGACTGGTAAGTAAACAACTGCTAATGCTAACGCTGGCTATGTAGCAATAGCCAAACTTAACAATAGCTCCTTCAAGCAAGTGTGTTGGAATGGGCAAGAAGCAGGCTTCATGTAAGAAATGTCGGACAAAGTAGAAAGAGAAATAAGGATCTAAAATGATTTAGAATAGTGATGATTTTATAAAACTAAATTAAAGTCCTAGTGAAATCTCAATGTGACATTGAGTGAATTCCATCCATCTGCTTACAGGAGCCTGTGTACATTTTCTTGTACTTTAGTTTCCTGGCAGCTTTGTACTTTGCTAAATTGACAAAATGAAAAGTTGGACTCATGAGTTAGTGCTGAAAGAAGGGGTACAGAGCACATTGGGTAAGGACAGTTTAAAAGGTGCCAAACAAAGACAAATGAATGCAAAGGACATAAGCAAAATTAACTTGGACGCTGTAAGCATAGTCTTAGTAGTTTTCTGATATAATCTTGCCTGGATGAATGGATTGATGAATGATAGCCAGGTAAATACTCGAGCAGACAAGTGTAGGTAGATGAAAAATGGAATATCATTTGCGGTTGTGCGATGATGACAGAAATTCGTATCAAAGAACAACAAATGTAATTTGAAGTGAATCTTCTTTAAAGAAGGTCAGCTAGAGAGGGCACCAATGTGACTTTGACCATGTCAGTTTTGCTAACGTTTAGACAGCGAGCAGCAAAGGAGAACTGCAGTTGATGCAGTTCCGCTTGTCATGCTTGATATTTAGGAAAGCGTGGGCATGTCCTGGAGAATAGGTAGATACGTCAGTAACAAGGTCACCATGCAGCGACTGAAATGACTTTATACATTTGTATAGCAAAATATCCTCTTTTCATTTCGACAGTTGTCTCTCTCCTCTATCTGCTGCTCTCTCTTGCTCAGTTTCCTTTCCTCTCTGTGTCTGCCGGAGACCTTCTTGTACCTCTTGGTTTTCCAATTTGCAGTCGAGAGTGTGATACTGCTTCAGAGGTTTTATTCCAACAGAATACCCGAACACTTTCCTTGGTTATACAGTGGATTCATTTGTTCCAGAAGCTTCCCTTGTAGCCGTTGACCAGAACAGATCACAGCCCTGCTGCCCTTTCAGCTGTGCCTTAAGAGACATGTTTCAGCTACAAGACTCTAATCACAGTTCATGCCCTTTCACATGACATCAGTTTTGAATCGAGCCAAAGGTTTGGCCTCAGGGCCACTGAATTGTTTGTATGTGCTGACCTTTTGTCTACATTGACTGTATAGCTAAACACTAAACATATCAAGCAATGACTCTTTTCTTTCTTCCCTTGCCTTAGAGCTGTTCATCTCATTTTCAAGCCGTAAAAACACGACATGTTCTCCCCCTGCTTTGCCTCAATCCCTCAGACAAACTCACACCATATACTTTGATTAGGATTCAGAACAACGCCAGGACGACCGTCCAATATTACATCCTGCACCTTGTTTCTTCCCCAGGTTTGTTTATGATGATATGAACCTGTCAGGAGAGCCTTATGGAAAGCGCCAGTGTAAATACCTGTCCTGTTCCCCTCCAACAAGGAATCTAAGGTGAACGCCTTTGATCACAGTGACATAAGTGAATGAAATGAGGAGGAAATGGAGAGATGGCAATTGGGACAAATCGCCTCTAAAATTGAACATGACAAGCCTCTGATTGTAATCTCCATGTGGACTATTGGGGGATGGAGTGTCTATGATGACAGGGAATATGAATGAATATGAAACTAATTTTAAAGGAGAGAGGTAGAAACTGGCCTAAAGGTGTATATTGCACATACATATGAAGGTAAGGAGTCTTATTCTCATAGCTTTGGCCCTCATTCCTTTTGGCAATAATGGCGATATAGTATTCTACCCACCAGGTTATCTGTTGAGGTCTAAGGAGACACTAAAAAGACAGTTGACCAGCATTAGAGTTAGAAAATAATTTAGGTTTTAAACAAATCTCGCACACAGTTTTCACTGTTCACCAATAAGGGATTATGACCTAACCTACTGTTTATAATCTTTTGGTGTTACGCCAAATTAAATTGGTTTGGATAATCTGGCTACCTTATTGGGTTGTTGATATCCTGTCTGATTGCCTGTCAAGTGTTTACTGATCTCAGCTGTTATTGTGATGAGTACATCATTGTCATGACTGATAAAAAGGATGGCCAAAATTATTGTGAGTTGGGTAATCTAGTCTAGTTGTCATGTGACCATTGGCTGTCAGGAACAAAGCTGACGTAGTTTGATGATGTCATAAGCACTGCAAAACCTCTTATGGAGGTGCTGGAGAGAAGGATCAACAAAACATTTCGCTTGGATGTGGGAGGCTGTAGTTTCCTGTTTCCTACTGACAGCCAAAAGTGCTTTCTTTTAATCATGACAGCGATCTTTCTTCAAACCTAATTTAATTTGTTTTTTTGTGCCTAAACCTAACAAAACCTCAACCAGATCAAAAAACAAACTTTTTTTTATATAAGTTATTCGTAGTTGTTTTGGAGGACACAATATGCAAACAATATGATCCTGATCCAATAGGGGCATTTTTCTTTTTGGAATGCAATGACGACCTTTCTTTGTTGTTATAATTCAGAGCCCTTGTGGTGTCATTATAAAGTAGAATTTTTCTTTATCCAGTAACCAATAGGAAGACTTTTCCATTTTATTCTTGCGCTTGGGTCTATTTCAGCTTGATGAGATCAATCACTTATGCAGACCCTGGTCCCCATAATTGCACAGCACAGGCCCATTGCCGCGCTGCATAGTCAATGAAATATGAGCATATCATAAACAAATGCAGACCTTGTGAGTGTGTATGGTTTGCTGCTGCGACGCGTGTGTGTCTGCATGTGCATGTTTAGTTTGGAATGTATTTACCCCATGTTGATAAGGAGGCCTGCTGCTGTTTTGACTGTTACTGACGAAAGATTAAAGCATGCAGTAGTGCGTGAGAAATGGAAACGTCCCCACAATTGCTTTCACAATACACATATCGATACTTACAGCATTTACACGAACGATCACTTTTATAAAAAAAAGAAGAAAAAAGCACATGCACATTTGTATACTGTAAAAATGGAAATTAGACGTGCGTCTGTTTCAATATAAGCACCTCAAATGCATCTAATCAAACACATGGACTTTGTTGTTCATTATGAGATTTTTCCGCTTCTGTGGAGACTTTGTTCTTCGTCTTTTTCCTCCCCTCCTTCCTCCTGATATGTTAAACTAGAACAGAGAGTTTTTGAAGTACAAAAAAACCCCTCTGCTGTTCAAAGGCTAATTTCCCAAAATACAAATAAGTGGATTTCAAAAGATGATTTCAAAGACTAAAAAAAGACAAAGTTAACTTTCCCTGTTTTGTTCAGATAAAGCCTGGAGAGGATGTTTTTTTTATTTTTGAATGACACCATTGTCTTTCTATTTCACTCTCTTTTTCATTTACATAATCATTTTTGTCCAGTTTATTTTTCACTCTGTCACTTACAGTAGTGTTTTGGTTTTCAATTCCAATCCCCAGGACCTGCTCTTCTAATGTCCCTCCAATTTATTCATAGTATGCTTGCTGTAGAGTATATTCTATACCTGGGTTCCAAGGTGACTTCAATTAATTACAATTAATGACCCAGTAGAGGACAGTGGCAAGCAGACATCTGCAACTATGCAAAGGTATTGACATATTCAGGACCTGCTAGACCAAAACCAAAATCATTGATGCAGCGCATAATGATAACTCAATTGTCACACTCCAGCCCAGGCCTGGGCCAGATTGCATCGGGCAATATCGGGCTCCACCCAATAAATATGAGCATATGCAGTACAGCTACATACAGTGCTCTGGGTCATTTGCTATAATGAAACCTACTATGATTGTGGATGCTTGAGGAAACAGACACTTTTGACTTTCTTTTAATACACTGACCTGTAGTTTGACCTGGGTTTTGACAGTATAGATATTAACATTGAACTTATTATATATATGAGATTTTATATGTTTAATATTAAGTGCATTAAATATTACTTTTAAAATATACAATTACAATGTTCCACGCTATGGCTGGATCGGTCTGTGCCCTAAAATTCTATGTACTGCAGTATATATACCTGCCATTCCTACTTTTGAAATACTGATATATAAGTTAATTCACTAGAATAAAGTCAGTGTTAAAAATGTTACAAAAATGACTAAACCATTCAACTGAAAAAAAGCCTCATTGTAATGGTGACCATCCCTTGGTATGTATGATTTAATGAATTAGTTCTGTCTCTCACCCTCAGTGTTATTTCTCCCTTTCTGTTGGCCCTTTAGAGGGACAGCTGAGGCGAGCGCCTGTGATAACTGCCATTAGCATGCCACTAGTCGAGTGTTAATATGCAGTTTCTCTGGGATGGCATTTTGCACCGTGTTATTACCGCTGTCCAGATGTCACTGGAAGGGTCGGCCGGTGTGTGTCTGTGTGTGTGTGTGTGTGTGTGTGTGTCTGTGCTTTTTTTTTTTTTTTTTTTTTACTTCCTCACTCTAACCCTCTCTTTCAGACCCCCTCACTGTCTCTCCCAGCCCACCTCTACAATCCAAGCCTAGCATTTATGTTCCTCATTCAGTGTTGCGAAAACTATTCTTAGACATTTCCTATGATTTTAGCTAATTTCACACTGTTTTTGCTGCTTCCATTCATTTTGCTTTATTTTTACTCCCCGTTGTGTGCTCATGCAAGTATAGACCCTGGCTGTGGAGACTTTTATTGTGTCTCACAAACATTCCCAAGTCCTCATGTAATTACATGCAAAAAAGTATGCATTCAGGTGTGCACATACATGTAGGTATTTTCTGTGTAGTTACATCTAATCTACTTGTTCATGTGTCTTTATCATCACCATTATACGCAACTAAGATGTTGGTCTATTAGCGGATACTGTATTGTTCTCTGTGGTTGAGCTAATCTGTTCCCTAATTGCCTGGACAGACAGGGAGAGGTCCAAGCTCCATTTGGCCAGGCCATTTCACACAGGCCCGTTTCCCCATCATTTAGCAGGTGAAGCACATTACACATCTGCTGAAATGAGCGGAGGGTGTGAGATCAGACAAGACCCCTGCCAGTAGTAGTGTTATGATATTGTCTGGAAAATGATCATTCAGCTTCACAAGGTCAGAAGGTCATTCGAGCAGTGACTTTGACAAGTCAAAGTCAAAGTATGGGGGATTGGTGAAAACTTACTTGCATGTATCCAATCAGGAGTTCCTTCTGTTTGTGCTTCAGCTATAACTTTATTCACAAATTTTCTATATGCACTGCTATTACATGGGAGCAATACTGGCTGGTGATTTTTAGATTATTTAAAGGGGCACTCCTCTGATTTTACATGTCAAAGTATTGGACACCTTTTTCAAATTTGACGAGATTACTCACGTAATCATCCGAGCATTTTGGTCTGGGCCCGGAGACTATAAACCTATAACAGAAAGGCTGTATTAAACACTTGGCTGGTGGAATTTGACAGACATGGACATTCACCAGCCAGAGAGGGAGGGATTTGATATCAAGCTGCATTATGGGAAGCGTAGAATGCAGTTTTTATGGAGGTTGACCCAAACTTTTGAATTTTTTTTTTATTTTTTAATACTTTCATTCAGTTATTTCCCCCAGTCTAATGAAACAAACAGTGGAAAACTCTTTTAAAGGTACCCTGTGACACTTTGACCACTTGTAGCGCTGTGGAGCAGTGTCTTCACGAGCGGGTCCCCATTTTGTGCACGTATGAGCACAAGATACACATGAAAATAAATTAAAAAATTCCAAATTTATGTTTGGCATCCAGGACACAAACAATGTTTTTTTTTTTTTTTTTTTTTTGCATTTTGGTAAGAGACAGAAAGTTTGTTTGTTTATAAGCAAAACTCCACACGGCACCTTTAAGGTCATCTTTGTGCATATGGCATCAGTAGAAAGAAAAGTACTTTAGCATTTTCATTTGAGACTTGTGTTTTCCAACTCAAAGTGTTATCACTTGTATCGTGCAATGCAGATTCGCAGGTCACCGGTTCATTTTTGTTTTAGTAATTTCGTAGTGTCTATTTTAGAATAAAGGATCAGAACTGCCTAGCTTGTTTATCGGTTTTTGCAATGCTTGCTAGCAACTCATGTTATCTGCAGTGAGTTTTTGTGACAACTTCCAAAAAAGCGGCTCATGTACAGAGTTTTCTATGGAATAAGTATGTCAGTGCGAACCATAGGCCTGCCCTGCTCTCAGACATAGCCCTGGGGCATTCATGTATCCCTCTCCCTCATTCATTTTTGCTCTCTCGCTCTGTGTGTGTTTGACTGATGGAAAGCATGTTGGGGAAGCATTCAGCTGCAGAGTACAGATTCACCCTGAAGCTTTTATTTGGTCGTCTCTGAGGTGACTGAGGATACCCAGTAACACACTATACCTCACGTTCCCCCGGTGCTCAAAGAAACTACTGTCCGCACCAGCAGATGCTGTAAAAAAAAAAAAAAAAAAAAAAAAAAAAAATGAAAGTGGCACATTGAGATGCCAACTAATCTCACTACCAGACACAGACACAGTACAAAAGCTCATCTCAACTTTGGTTGCCATCCAGGTCACCTCTCCGTTTCTCCCTCCATCTCTTCCACTCTCTCAGCAAGTCAGGCCTGATGTGAAAGGAAATATCGTAGAGGGTAGCGGCAGCCCAAACAATGAGGGATACACAACCTCCCCTAATTTAATTTTACGGCAGATGGCAAAATGTAACCTATGGCCCTGACAGATTGCTGTTTTGGTAAAGCCTTCCAGCAGTATCCGTAAAAGTGAGAGAAGCAGACGGACGAGGTTGAGAGAAGCTGAAACGGTGGAGATGGAAATACAAAGATGGGAGAGAGAAAAATATCTGAGAGGGAGAAGCTGAAAAGTTGAGTTGAACAAAAGCAAAAAGGTAGACCTGAAGAGAAAAAAAAACCAAAAAGAAAAAACTAAAGTGGAGCCATGAGTTAAACCTGACAGATTTACAGAAGATCAACAATCAGAACTTCTCAGGAGTGAGTGAGAACTCGGGAGAGAGATGTCAAAAACCAAGAAAGGCCAATTAAGAGCAACATCAGAATGGCGCTGAGCGGTACGAAGCAAGCTGAGACGGAGAGCAGGAAAACAACTCAAAGCTGGATGATAATTATGAGCGAGATCCTCTGATCACTTGTCATCTCTGATGCAGATGATAGAAGAAGTTGAATGAGTTTTAATTAGGCGTGCTATTTGGAAGGCTGGCCTCCCTTCACCTGCACCCTCGCTTTGTTGGGGTAACCTGATACAGTTCTCGTTTCACTGTAGAGTAGAAAATAGAAGAACACAAACAAGATAAACAAAAACAAGAAGACAGCCACGCTTTACCCGCGGAACATCTTGGTGCCTACACTGTTTTTTGTCTTCCTTGCAAGATTTTGACTTTAAATAAGTGTCCAGACCAAGGAAACTCACAAGCTGAAGTGTGAAAGTAAAGCTAGATTGCTGGAATGGTAGCATGAAGGTAACATGGGTGGGCTTTGTTACTTAGAATGTTCCCATCCATCAACTGAAATAATATTACATATCCCCCCACCCCACCCATCCTGTGCTTCTCCACTGCAGTTAATCCACCCATTTCCATCCTCCGCTCCATTGCTCATTTCCTCTCCATGCTATCACTGCACCGCCTGTTCGCTGGCAGTGCTACCAGAGACTTAAGGCTTCATCACATCAGGGAGGTCTGGGCGGGCTGGAGAAGGCCCCTTGATGTGCAGCTGCTCGAACATGCCATCAATTCATGTGGAAGGCCGGAGCTACTGTAGCTGGGGCTTGAGAAGAGTTTCACTGTTCTGTAGCAATTGGTCGTCTTTGTGGAGGCGCTGGACTTTTAAGAAGTCCTTCGACAATATGCCTCAGCTCATAGACAGTGGTGGACTCCTATGCATCTGGGACTATTGTAGTCACATCCATTTCAAGTGGTCAGCCAGCTAGCCAATTATGCTAACCATGGGTTGAACCCCAGACTGTCGCCAACTTTCTCCTATTTTGTATTATTATGTCAACTGACTCCATCCTTTGCTCCCGTCATAATTACTACTTGCGCTAGAGGTTGCCGAACAATCATTGAGTGATTATGAGTCGTTAGAAGCGACTGGCACAGATGACCTATGGGCTCATTTTTTACAGGAGAACAGTCTCTAAAAATAACATTGACTCATTGTTGATATAAAAAATATTGATTTGTGCAGCTTCAATGTAATTTAGGTAAATGTATACAGAAGTTAGTACATGTCCCAGACATAAATGTAATATATCTACATATATCAAACTTCCATATATGAAATATAAGTTTTTATTTTATAAGTACATATATGTTAAAAATTAGATTAGAAACTTATTAGAAATTGGAACAATTTCATAAATTGACATACAGTATATGTCCAGCCTATATAAATATATATGTTATGTATGTATGCTTATATTATAGACATATGTTACATAAATATATATCCATCCTAAATTTATGTTGATATTATTTACAGTAAGGTCCAAAAGTCTGAGACCACCATGTTTAAAATGAATGAGGAATAAGAAAACATGTATGAATATTTAGATTTTTTATATGTATGTTGTTTTAATAAACCTGTAGAAATAAATATTTTAACACATATTTACACATAGTTTTTACACATATGTTCTATGTAAAAAATCATCATAGATATTACTTAACATATGTACATATACAATACAGATTTTACTATAGGTATTTTATATATGTTATAAACGTACCCAGAGAATGTATATAAGTGATAATAATATGTCCTCTTATAGGTGACATATATGGCAACATCTGTCTTCATATAAGGACACATATGTCATATATTACATTTCTGTTTGTTAAGTGTTTCCATGTTACCCACCCACAGCTCAAATCTCCAAGCCAGACAATATGAAAAATATACATAAATATATACACATATTAGATGTTAGCAGTACGATAATCACAGATAACAGTTATCCACTAACTCTTGCTCTTCATCTAGCTTTGTGAAACAGTTCATTTATATTCAGCACCAAAGACCTCTTTTTTCCCTCTGCCAACCGTATTTTAAAATGCCAGCCTGAGAAGAGGGTCCGCAAGCAGCTGCGTAATGTTACAGTCTCCAGCTATAGGCACTCCACTGTATAGGTCCCCTTCGACTATAGAGGCAAAGTGAGGCCTTCTCCTGGGCCGCCAGCCAATTCATATGAGAGATGTTCTGTATATGTAGTAATCTAAATACATGCAAATGAAGCCACACATACCGCACAGGACTGCCGGTGCTAATGAAGTAGTGGGTTGCTGTGGGAAGACATTAGTACCCCCTGCTTCTGTTTTGTGCATTGAGAAGGGCTTTAATCTGCTTCTCCAGGGCTTTACATGACCCACCAGAGTGTGTTTAGCAGGTCGGCCCTCAACACCTGCCTCCACAACCATGTGTTTTGTTGTGCTTGTTGATTCATGTTGTTATCGCAGCATTATGGTATTGAACAACTCTTGAGGGGTTTGCGAAGACCCAGGCAGACAGAGAAGGAAGGAAAGCCATTGTGAGTGATAACAAATCAGTAATTTCTGTAATAAACTACCACATGCTTTGTGCTAATTGTGTTCCAAATTGCTGTAAGTGAGTTTGAAAAGGTTAAATTGGCTTCACCAAACTGCTACAGAGATTCACATATTTATAATTACAATCAGGATGTGCTTCTGTTGTTTTTTTTTCGTTGTTTTCTTTTCATTTATAAGAGGCCTTAGACCTGCCTGAGACTGTGGCTTATACCAATGTCAATTTTACAAAACCAAACAACGAATATATCAGCCTGTTCTCTCTTCCGCAAAGTTTTATTTTTTAATAACCACGTCTTTTCATTTGACTTTGATAACTTAATTGGAATGAGTTGATGTATTTTAAGGAGACATACAGGAAGGAAATAAAGCTATTAATATTCTCAAATGCAAGCTTCTGTCCCAATTAAGGAGCCATAGATGAAACCGTTTTATTTCTAATAGGAGGGCACTCAGGGTTCAGTCTGTGAGGAATAATGTTTTTATTTTCCTTTTTTTTTTGTCTTTCTTCCAATTGCCATTGCTATTTAGATCTAATTGGCTTTTAAATAGATCAAACAGAATGGAAATTACATAATTTTCTTTAATGTGATGATACATGTTGTCAACTCCAAAACTCTCAACACACTTAAATGCATTGAGTCTGAAGGAGAATGTATTTTAGGGGGAGAGGGCAATCCTCAGCCTACAGTCTCAACTTTCAGACCTCTTTATTTTCAAGCAGCGTCTGATCGGGGGCATTGGATTCTTACCAGGAATCAGGAGCATGCTTCTGTGTATCTAAAACGTATTGTAACCAAAAAGTGTGGTCTTCCAAATGAATAATTTATTATTAAAGGCTGAAACATATTTGGAGCTCTGGGCTTCTGTAATCTATTCTGTCTGTTTATGGTAACAATACACAAGGTCCAAACAAAACAAAACAAAACACTGTTATCTAAAAATCTGTCAGGGATTTTTTGTTGTTGTGGTGTGTGTGTGTATGTGTGTGTGTGTGTGTGTGTGTGCAGAAAACAGACAGATTAATTCAAAAACAAGAAATGTTAGAAGTCCTGCAAACACAACTCTGACCTTACCAAAAACATTTCCAGCATCTGATTCGGGGAAATTGCTTTTTCTTTCTGAGAATATTGATTGCCAGTCACGAGCAGGTGCAGGGGGCTGATCATGTGTTTATACACTGGATCATTCAAGGAATGTTTATGAGTGATTGCTGTACTCCTGATCAATATGGCAGCCACACATTCCATTAGGCTAGCGATTAGCTGTACCAGTGCTAAAGTAATGTATTATTTTTTGAGGGTGATTTAGCAGACTCAACAACATCAATCTTTTTTTTTTGTTTGTTTTTTTTGGGGGGGGGGGGGGGGGTGTTCAGTTTCCATCTTGTGCATTGCAGGTTTTATCAATTACAAAATGACTCTGACACAGCATCTAACAAATGGGGAGGGTGGTGGTGATGGTGGAGGAGGGGGTTTTCAGTGTCACATCAGCTCAGACAGGTTAGCTGTAAAAAAAAAAAAAATGTTTTCACAGTCTGGACTGTATGAAACCCATTGCGCAGTATGAGGTCAGAAAACAGGAGTGTTGGGGCGAGAGATAGTTGCAGCAGAGGTGAAAGTGACATGGCCAAAGAGAAATGGCGAGGCACGGCGAGGTGTCCTCCATGTTTCATGAGGCCCCTCAGCTGTTTCAAGTTCAGCCCCGAGGCTTGACCTCCACACTCGCACACAATGACAGCAAGCGCCAAAGATCCACGTTAAAACTTTCAGCAGAAGCTCGGGAAAGTTCACAAGCTCTTTGGGGCTTTGTAGACAATTGTCTCTCACCGTTGGCCATCATCCTCACCAGGTGTGAGCTGGCTGAATTCACCAGCGAATCACGGCTCTTTCATCTCTCTTCTTCTTTTTTTCTTCTAGCACAGGGATAAGACACGTGATTGTTGCGGAAGAATAAAGTTCATTTGCAACTCAAGAACAATACTGAGAAGACTAATGACACCACAGTGGCAGGTGGGACTGTAACTGAGAGGTTGCTGGTTTAAATAAACATCCTCCAGCCCCTTTGCTCCTGCAGCTATAGTTGTGAATGTGTGTAGCTGTGAATGTGCAGAAGCAAATTCCTGTCAAAGAGAATTCATGCTCACTGATTTTCTTCATGGGCTGTAAAATCAGTTACGGAGTCCTGGTGATGTTTTTCAAAGTGTTTTTTTTTTGTTATAGCTTTACCAGCGACGTCTCAACCACAGGTATTTCTTCAGGTGATTTGTTGTAAAGTAAAACAACTTTCAGAACTTTATTTGGAAATGATCCGAAAATTACACACCTGCAAAATAAAGCGTTACCATTTTCTTCACCATCATAGATAAAGTTCTTTTTTATTGAGCCCTTTTTTTCCACAGCGATTCCTCTGCAAACTTTCCTCATAATTTCCAAAAAAAAAAAAAGAAAAAAAGAAAAAAAGAAAATTAGCTGGTATTTCACCTTTGATTACTTGGATGTTTCTAATAAAGGCCAACATAATTTGGTAGTGATTGTAAGGGAAATGGAGAAATGATTAAGTACCTGCAAATTCAATGTTTTTATGAAAAAAATTGGAAAAATTGTGAAAGGGAAATGAAAAAAAATTTCATAAACAGATCAATATCCATCACAGTTTCCTGGAAAACATATTTACCTAATATGATTCTTAAAAATACAGGAATCAGCCTTAAAACAAACTCACCATGTGTATGTTTTTTTTTTTTACTGAATGTTAATTCCCTCTCAGAAACTCATAAAATGCCCAGAAAAATAACAAAGACATGACACCAGTGTCCTCAGTGCTAGCTACAGCCCTCTGTTTAAGTAAGACAGTGTTGCATTCGGGGTGGAAAACAGCCCTCACAGGTGGTGAAAACAATTTATAAGAGCTTTCTTTTTTTTATAGGCTCTGAAAGCTATTGTCCATGTGCATTAATTAATAAACTACAGTGACAACATGGAAGTAAAGGCTTGAGCCTGACAGTTAATCTGTTGACAAAACAAATCTCAATCCGAGGTCCACTTAGTCACTTGTTCCGGAGCTTTAGACTGTATATCACATAGTCCTCATCAGCAGATGACATTTGGAGAGTGATAGAGTTTTTATTCATTTTCATATAGGAACATTAGCAAATAGGAGCATTTAACATTCAGGAAGTTAATAAATGTTGGCACCTTAACCTTCGCACTGCAAATTATACCATGAGCCACCATTAAATAATGTAATGGAAAACACCCTCTAGCTCTTCTCCGGTATAGCTGCTACATCTGTATATACATGCTATTCACTCAGCTGTTGAAAATTCAATCTTCCTACAGCTGTTTGCTTTATTTGCTTTATGTCATCACTGCTGTTTTTCAGTCTGAGGGATATCTGAGTCCGGGTTAAAGTGACATCAAGGCACCTACATGTCTGCGACGACACAGCAGCCATCCTGATGCCCCTCTTTTCTTCTTGCCTGCTAATATCCTGTGAAATCCAGCAAACTTAATTTGAGGGAAAGGAGCTGAACCTGAACTAAGCGGATTGAATTAATAAACGTATTTTCCATTTAACGGTTTGATTTCTCCAAAGCCTGTTTACAGCCACCGAATGATCTGCCTTTAAGTAAGGCGCACGCCCAAATCTGCTTACAGTTGCCTTAATCTATTATCTGCGCTCCACCTTATGGCGAGTCACTGACTCTGTGTCTAATGTGTGTGTGTGTGTGTGTGTGTCTGTCTGTTTGTGTGAATGTGTATGTGCGGTGCCATGATGCACCAGTGTTGACATGAACATCTGGGGCTAGCAGTACAAAATAAAGGGGCGTTCAGCCAAGACTTTTCAGAAGTTACTGAATAAATAGAATTAATTTGTAAAGCAAACAGTGTTACCAGAAAGCACAAAGGCCCTAAACAGAATAACATTGTGGGTTCATTCGTTCAGAATGATTCAGATTTACAGTAGCTGGGAGAAACCTTCAGAACGTGTAGTTTCAAATTTAATATTGGAGTTCTATTCCAAGATTTTATGCATCGCTGTGAGAATAAAAACCTCCACGCTTCAGTTTTGGTCATTTTCATGTTCGACTTGTGATGGAAAACTTTCTCATCTCTTTGAGCTCGTGAAATATTTTCAAAAACAATTGGACACACTAAATGGATTGTAGACAAATCTGGGGTTCCTTTTTTCACATTATCTCCCTGAAAAGCTGATATGGTGGAAGGAAAAAGGTTTAACCTTTTCTCATCCAGTTAATACAGGAGATAAGAAGTCATCCGCACATTCTTTACCATTCGCTCATCCAAACAGTTTCTGCACTCAGTCAAGGCTTTTACATTCCAATAATGTAGTCTCGCAGATTATACAGTAGATCACTGACAAACCCCTCTTTTTCTCTGAGACATCGACGTGAAGTCTCACTGCTCATGAATGGATGAATGCACCACTTGTTTAGCTCTCATTGGTCTGTGTTTCATGTTTTATAAGCAGAACAACTTGCCAGTGTTTCTGGAAACAGCATTTCTGAATGAAATTTGAAATGCTGGGCAGGTTATGCAGTTGCTCCACCATGCTTAAAACTACTTTATGCAAGTTTTGTATTGTGTATATATAAATAGTTTTGTGAGTATATATGAATAAATATTTGTTAATTTTGCGTTTGTCATCTGAGAGGAGACAAGTTGGGTCATCATTTGTGGCCCCTCAAAACAAAGCAATGTGACCTTTGCCACTAGTTGCGTATAGTCAGGAGCCGCTTTATTAGATACACCACAATCTAATGCAATCCCATACAACATCCCTGCAAGAGCACATATCTTTATAAAGCTTATAATGTTCAGTTTTTGGTAATAAATGTGTATAATCTCCTCATACAATATGTTTATTACTGCGGTCACAGTTAAAGGTGGTGTCGTACTGGACTACATTATATCAACAGGGTCTCTAATTCTTTTTGTACAGAGCAGAATATTAGATACATCTCTGAATATAATGCAGTCTAGCACAACACCATCACTAACTATGACCTCAGTGCGGAAATATATGATTCAATTAACAGCTCTGTGTCAGCAAAAACGGAACATTATAGTCATCATAGCAGTAACCATATGGCAAAACAGTTGTATTGGCACTGGATTAGACAGCACAGGTGTACCTAATGAAGTGGGTACTGAATCCATGTCTATTGGTGGTGACAAGTTCAAACGAAGAATTAAATGTTTTTTTAAATAATTTTATAAATGTAAAATTGTCCATTATTTTACAATAACACTTCAGCTGTCCAGTTATTGAAATCACCAACTGTTCTTAGGTGTTTTCTTGACTAAAACCTTGCAGAAACAATTTCAGACAGTTAGCCCACCTTTACAAAACTACCAAAAAATTAGAAATTAAGTTGCACAGCTAACAAATATATGAATCAGAAGCTAGAACAGTCAATACTGTATCTTTATAGGTCTCCAACTCTGTTTTATTTTTGAGGCAGGGGGCTCTATGGAAGAAAATCAATTTGAGGCCTTTTCATCGTTTTTGATTCTCTTAGGTAATTGAAACTGCATGGTCCAGAGCCTTTTTTAATATTAATCGAAGGTGCCCTGGATGCTGTAACTTTTTTCTTTTTTTTTTTTCTCCCCACACAAAAAAAACTAATTTGACACAGTGCTTCAATTTGACTTCACTAATTTCTCCCAGGTGAATGGGGACAGGAGATGGAGGCCGAGTACATCAAATCATACACCTTGCTTGTTCCTATTATGTTTCATGATAAGAATAATTACCTTACTGCCCCCCCACCATTCATCAGTCACAGGATGGGGCACAAAGTGGATAGTCTGACTGAGGAGCAGGATATTTTGATATGGGTTGATGTTACCAGAGGCAGGAATTCACTGAGATGACTGTGGTAGATTTTCCAACTAAGTAATTAAATATACACACTTTTACAATGCTAGTACTATAATTTTAACAGTGAATGTTTGTTGGATTTTACTGTGCTGACTCTCAGGCAGCGTATTTGAAATCTGTCCATGATAGGTCATGTAAACTAGCAAAAGTCTACTTTCATGGCAAAGCTGTGGGAATGGAACAGGCAACATTTAACCACTGACAGTTCAATTCACCAGGTAGCTGTCAACAAAAAAACGCTGCACAATCTGTCCAGGTTCAGTTCTGACCTATCCCTGACATTTCCAGACACAGGCACTCTAACTCAGTGTTTGCAAACGTTGACTTCATGTGGGTTATTTGTCACCAAAATGGGCGCGCCATCAGCTTGCGGGTACTCTCGGACATGTAGGAAAAACGAAAAAAAAAAAGTACAAATGGCTTAGATGGCTTAGATTGGTCTTGAACAAATGTGTTTGTTCTTGCTCTGACCATTAAATGCCAAGGATATATTGTCTTAGCAGAGTTGCATGTCAACCTGATGGCCAACTGAATGTTTATGAAGATGCACTGTATAGCCTCAAAAAACAGCATTTCAGCTTGACAGTAGGTTGCAGCCATCTCTGAATGGAGATTCAATGCTTTTTTTGAAAATGATCAACGAAAAAAAAAGACCCTTTAATGTCAATGTGAAAACACATTTTATTATGTGTAAATGTGCAATAGCATACTGTATGTGAAGTGAAAACTGAATGCAGCCCCTCACTCCCCCCCATTACTTTGTACTGTCTCCCACTGTGAGCATGAATGGAGCTGTCCTTGGTACTGAAACAAAACAACGGGAACAGCCCCCATATTCCACAGGCCACATTTATCTCTGATTAAAGTGTCATAATTCATGGTGCATTTAACACACATAATGATGAACAAAGGCATGCTGACAAGAAAAGTTTACCTTTCCTCTGTCTCTTTCTTCTTCAGTTGTTAAATATAGATCTAAACTGCTGATGTGCTCAGATGATTTGACAAATTTTAAATGAGTTTCCCACAGTACAAACTGCCTGAAAATGTGTATATATTTTCTCAAATACCTCTTTAAACAAAACAAACAAAATGTTACAAAATTTACTAAAATGTACTTTTAAGCCTTCACTGTCATCATTTGACCGAAGTACACACATAAGCGATAATAAGTATGATATGATATATGGCCAAGGTGCTGTAGTTGAATTACGGATAACACTTGAGTCTCATTCAGTAACTTTATTGGTGCTTTCGACCGTATCACAGTAAATGGAACTTCCACCAAAGTGACATTTATTATAACTGTATTCTTTTGTGCTTATTTTTACTTATTTTGTAACCGCTCTCATGTACATTGACTTTGGTCTGATATTAAACACTACCATATTATCAATTTCAGTATTGTTTGGTTAAATTCAATATTTATAGAAGCAAATTTAGTGAGGTTAAACCCAAATATATATTTGCCCTGACAATGTAAAAGCGGTTGAAGTTAGAAATGTATATTGTACCGTCAACATTTCAGTTTTTTATTGTTTTTTTTTTTTTTTTAAGTATAAAGTATTATGTTTTAAAGTATTACTTGTTTTATTTGTTGGTTTGTTTTGTTTGTTGTTCCCATCCATCCTCATTTCATTCCTGAATATGCTTTTTTTCTGTTTGTTGAATAAAGTTTGACAAACAAACACCAACAAAAGTGTTTGAAAGCTCCACAACCTCGTGGCATTCTTCAAAATGATGTTTAGGTTTCTCTCAGTCTACTAATATAATTACTTTCAAAAGAACTGCTGTGTTTATATATTCAGGCCTGGAGGGGCTCCTACATGTGTACCAACAAAACAATCCCTAAAACAAACAAACCAAAAAAAACATCTCTAATGATCAAGCACATTTTTGTTTACCAACTTATCCATATAATGCATTCATGGCACCAGCAACAACAGCGATTGTTCACTGTGAAAAATCATGTTGGGATCCAAATATTTACACTAAAATAAAATAGTTATTTTTGTAGACTAAACTGATAGTGATGGAAATCTACTAACCTTTCACTGAGCTTCTCGGCAGGATTGGCTGGGTAATAAAATAGTGCCAATAAGACAGTTTGCCAATAAAGGATTAAGAGGCTCTCTGTTTTAACAGAAAAAGGGAAATGAATGCAGAAATACTTTTGAGGAAGACGGGTTGAGGCGTGCTTGAGATAAATTTAGTTTTGAATTAAATATCAGTTAAGCAAGAGGATGTCACTCAGTGGTAGTGTATTCATTAGTAACCCATACTGGATGATGAGCATAGCACATTATTCTTTCAGTTGTGTTTGGCCAGCCGACAGTTTGTGACTAACAGCTTTTTTTAAACAAAGGCTGCTTGTAACAGTAAATAGTCACTTTAATAATGAATGATGATTTTGAATCCGCCTCTATCCATCACTAACACCTATAGAATCAGATCGGTGGGGTTAAAGATTTTGGTTTCACAAAACCTGATACAAGATATAGTCCTTTTGTCACTTAAAAAAGAGATAAATTAATAATGTTTGACCAAAGTTGAATGAACACATAATCTTAATGCAACCTGTATCTAAACCATGTTCTAGAAATTGATAATATTCCCTTCATTTAAAGTGCCTCTGCTGTCTCACTGTGTGACAAGCAAACATTACTGTAAGGCAGTTGCATTAAACAACCCTACCTTTAAAGGAATAGTTAGACATTTGGGGAGAGTTATAGGAGAGGATCGATACCACCGTCATCTGACCATTAAATATGAAAGCATAAAGCCTGGAAATGGGGGAAACAACTGGCCTTACTCTGTCAAAAGGTAACAAACCTTATATATATATATTTTTTTTTTGTACATCTTTTTTAGTTAGTGGTATGGGGATTTTGGAAAGAGCCAGGCTTGCTCTCTCCTTCTTCTTCCAGTCTTTGAGCTAAGCTAAGCTAACTGCTGATCTGAGAGCGATTCGAGAGTCGATCCTTACCCATCCACCACAAAGCGCGTAGTTATTGCTTTAACCTGTAAAAAATCCAGCCTCCTGTGATTGCATTGGTTCGATGTCATCTGTTCCACACAGCTCATTAGTTTTCTCCATTTTGTGTTATCAAAGAAAAACAACAACAGCCTTGTTGACTGATGGGACATGGACAGTTTCAGATGGATGGTGCATTTTAGGAATGCCCTCCACTGGAGTGTTGTGCTTTTACACCGAGAACTCAAACAGATGGTAGCAGATCAAATATTTAATTTTTTCCCATGTTTGAACAACTAGTTTGAATTTCAAACACAGTGACAACGCTACAAAAGAGACAGCTCGACCAGCCAGGGCCTTATTAATAAAAATGTTGCTTTCCCTTTCCCTTTTGCTTTGTTTTTCTTTTGTTTTTTAATTTTTTTGTCTTTTTTTTAAGTTGAAGGACACTTTATTAAGAAAAGCTGTTTCTTGGACAAGAGTTGCCTTTCAAACAAGACTGCTGTTGGTCTAGCATCTTCTGACGCTCCTCTATGTCATGGTTGATGGATCATTAATTATCCATACCTCCTGTCAGTCATTAGCTACTCATTAGTGCTACTGAAACTCGACCCCTTCATAAGAAATTCTTATTAAAAATATACCTTCAAGCAGCTCCGCTTTTTTTTTTTAACATCAAGCTTGTTCACCTGATGTAATGAAAATATTTTGACTTCCTTAATCACTGTCCACACCAAAAATGGCTGGTTGATGACATTCTGGTTGGTCATGACAGTTATACGAGAGTCCCATCAAACGATAGATAGCTTTCATCTGCTTTCACAGGTTAAAGTGTCACAGGAAATATGTATGAATATCATTTCTTTTACACAGAACATGGCATATTACTTTAAATATGTCCTTGTGAAAACTCCATTAGTGCTACATTGTATGTCTTTGGAAGCCACACGCTTTTTATGTCATTAATTGAAATTCCACGAGGTCACCACCAGATTTGAAATGATTTGTTTACAACAGCTTCAGGCAAAAGATTTGACTAATTACAGCTTTGCCCTGGCCTCACTGGGAGATGCTTTTTTTGGGTGCTTGTGAGAGATGCTGAAATGGTTTCAATGGAAAATGAACAAAAGGGACACAGCAGTTTAGCTGCTTCAAGTCAGGATTTTCTTTCAGTGCGGACTCATGCCAGACATCCCTTAATTCAAAGCCGAGCGCGCGGACGTGGACTCGTTCCTTTGTTCTATCGGCCTGCATGAATGTGTGAGAAATAGCATCAAACCATTCATCAAAACATATTTATCTTACAATTTAACTAATTCATCAACTACACAGCTTATTCACTTTGATTCAGATGCCTTTGGCTTGAGGGTATTTGGTAATGCTGAGCACAAGATTAATTAATAAGATATCACACCCTTGCCATTTTAGACAATTTACAAGAAAGGTTCTATCTGCTATGAATCCAACATTAACATGTTCACATATTTAATGAGTCTGCTAATTAACTGAGATGATAGCATACACCACATTGTGGCTGTACTATGTTTTGCCCAGCAGTGCAAACTTATTTGTTTCCGTTCTTATTTATTTATTTAGCTGTGCACATATTTTCTCCCAGGAGAGATATGTGAAACCTTTGCTGGATCCCTATCTCTGCTTTTTTCCCAGAGGATATGGCAGGCTTCTAATGTTTTGAAGTTTTATCTGATTAGGAAAATGAATTTCAGGCTGTGTTTCTTCACACCATCGGAAATTGGCTGTCATAGTTTCACTCTAATTGCAGGTATGCAGTGCTAATATGGATTAGTAATTAGAGGAAGGAGAACTTAGATAATTTTTTTTATATAGTGGATTTGTGTGGATCTCTCTTATCGAGGCAAAACATAAACAACAGCAGCAAAAATCTAATGCAAGAAAAAGATGCTGATGTGAAGTTAGCAGTCACTTAATGCTTTTAAGACCAGGAAATACTTATTGGAAATACATACACATGCACAGATTGAAACAAAAAAATAAAAATAATCAAAAATGAAGAAATTCAATTCAAAATGAAAACCATGTGGATGTCCATGGATTTATTTTTGAAACAAAAGGTACATATCTTTAAAAAAAATGTAATTAATATATTTATATTTGTTATTATTATTTTAATATTATAATTATTAACATATGTATAAATTAATATGTATTTTATGCATTCATTAATAAAAATAAACTCTAATGCAGTTGACCTGGACATCAGATCACAAATTTTTCCTTTCAGTTTCAAGTGGCTGCCTTAGCGCACATCTCATTTTTATCCAATTACTTAAATATGTTATAAGACACCACCGTGGTTGTAAATGTCATCAAATTTCCATACATGAAATGTCATCTACCACAGTTACTACCGCATCAAAAAGCTTCAGTAATGAATGATGAGTAGTGGTTTCATATTCTCTCAGATCATGTGGCTGACTGGTTGCGGCGCTGAGTGTTTTCTACTTGAATTGACTGTTGTCACTTAGAATAATGGATGAACTTGGCCTTGCAAAGGAAGAAGTGGACTTAAAAGGATCCTGGATGAGATATCTTGAAATTCTAAGACATAAACGGCGGGAGACAAAGAGGCAGAGCAAAGGAAAAGGTATGATATGATATGCACAGGAGATACAGGCAGGGGACTTTGCTGCCACCGTTTTAACAATTTGCCACGTGCGACGGTCGAGGCAGAAGCTGCAGGTTGCTGCTCTGCAGACAGTGAACGGAGCCTGCAGGAGACAGAGTGAGGCACAGTGGAGGAGGAAATGGACCACAAGAATACAAAAGGGGGCACAGCTTTCTTAGTTCATTTCTTTCTTCCTATTCTTCCTCTTCTCATTTCTGCTCTGTGTAGGTGTGTAACAGTTAGCTTCAAGCATGCTGGTGTGTTGGTATTGTAGTGTGTCTGTACAGGCTAATGTACCTGGGTTAAAAAAAAAAAAAAGGTCCATTAGCCCCGTTCCACACCTCTGAATCACTGCTCACATCTACAATTTGATTCAGATGGATTTGGTGTTGTGCCAATCCATGGCTATTTCCACAATTCAGAGAAACAGTCGACCAAAGAGAGCTTTAAAGGGCTGGGCAACACATCGACTACACAGCAGGTGTAGCGTGAGCAGCATGTTAGCAGAGCTGCAGCTCCAGTGCTCCTTGTGTGTCCACACTGGAGGTGTTCAGGCACAGTATTGAGTTTTAGGTCGCCCATCTTTAGACTAGAAGAAATATATAACCACTGTGGTTATGCATATAAATCACAGGAAAAGCGACACTTCAAGCTGCATTCACGAGCATGGAGCATGCAAGCCGTTGCGTTATGTTATCGCACGCCAAAAAAATGCTGTCATCTTCTTTACTAGCTAGCTACATCCAACATCCACGAAAATATAGCAACTGAAAAATGGCCATGAAAATGTCGACAGGCTTGGGTGAGATTGATATCACATAGAAATAAAAACTTTTTGGCTTGACCAGATGGAAGCATTCTCTAAATACTGATACTGCTTAGCTAGCATTAGTTTGCAATGCTAATCAAAGCAGTAGAGCATTTTAAAAACTGCTAACAATGATCCAGAATCTGAAAGTGAACTGATTTAAAAAGTTAAATGTTTTATTAGGTCTCTATAAAGTGTAACATGTAGCTAGTATTATCATTAAAGCTTTCTCTTGCACACACATTATTTAAGCTTCATAATTGGCTTTCTTTAACAACAAATCAGTCGTTTTGTAAATTGGCTAAGCAGAAAAAAAAAAGAAAATTAAATAAGACTCAATTTGTGCAATGCAGGTTTGACAGCACGTGTATGATTGTTTTCTTTCAGTGTTACTTCAGGACAGTAGCAGTCAATCTCCTAACTGACAAGACAAGTCCAGCAATTAGTCAAGAGAGAAAATGACTCCTTGTCCTTTTTATTGGGCATGTTGATATATATATATATATATATATATATATATATATATATATAACACACAGAAGCTAAAGAAGAGAGGAGGATGGATGGTAAGATTGAAGAGAAGTGAGGTGGGGTTAAAAGGATTAAGGTCAGAGAGGAAGATTAAGCTCAAATTGATGGCTTGAATTAAAGGGTTAAGGTGGGAATGGGTTCAGTGAGTAAATTGACAGGGATGAGCTGAGGACTGAGAGATGATGTTATTCATGAACATACTATACCAGTGCCTTATGTGTTCTACAATGACTTGATGTAAATTCAACATAGGAGAAAAAAAACTTTTCATCGTGTTTTTATTTTTGTTTTCCAAGAAGAAGGGGTTCAAAGAGGTTGAGAGGGTGATTCCAAAATAAGGAAGATATTCAATCTTGACAGGGCAAAGGTTTTTGGGGGGGTCAGTAGGGTTGAGGAGTTTGATAGATTCTGAAGATTTAGATGTAATATGAAAAGGCAATAGGTTCAACAATGGGTAGGAGGGCTTTTGCTCAGGGAGACATGAACGTGGCAGATTCGAGATGAAGGTGAAAAGGTCTTGAGGAGGGCAGGAGCAGGTCAATGGGAGGGGCAAAGGGCTCTCTCTCTCTCTCTCTCCCTCTCTCTCTCTCTCTCACGGTGGGTGAATTGCCTTCTGCCTCAGAGGTCTATTAAATCTTGCTATCATCTCAAAACCAGTAATCCTGCCAAGCGACTGGAACCCTTCAATCACTCAATATCTGCACGATCTCTCTGCAACAGCCTGATGATAGGAGTCTGCTCTGAGGGATTTCTGTTTTGCAGGAAGCTTTTTATTTGTGTTGAGCTGCAGAGATTTTCATTTCAGTCCTTATTATAAAATGGGCAGCAGAATTGCTAATTCCTATTATAAATGAGCATATAACACCAGAGCACTGCACATTTATTGTGCACACCCGCCAGCACAGAACAACATGCGTGACATTGTAATGTTCAGCAGCTATGTTTAGCATGTTCACCATCTTCGTTTAGCGTGTTAGCATGCTATGATTTGCTTATTAGTATTACACCTAAAGTACAGCTGAGCCTGATGGGAATGCCATTTGTTTGTGAATTGTTGGACAAAGAAATCTTGAACTGAAGATTGCGCTGTATGAAATTTCATGTAAATCCATCCAATAATTGCGCAGATATTTCATTAAAAAACTACAATGTCAACCTCATTGCGGCACTAGAGAAAAAATCGGGTGATCAAAGTCAGTAGGGTTTATTCTCTGGGGACAATAAATGTTTGCACAAAGTTTAATCCAGTAATTATCAAGATATTTCAGTCTCGACCAAAGCGGTGCACCAAGCTGCATTGCGATCCTAAGAGCCGTGCTGCTAGCGTGGCTAGAAAGCTTGTGTGTTTGATAGTTTCCTTTTTCCCAGTGTTTTTGAACTCAGCAGATCTTCTTTACTTTAGTGGAAAGAAATGAAGCTGTCCTCAACTGACAATTAGTCAAATGCTGCAGCACTTCACTGGTGCAAGAGGCTGATGCTAAGAGACCGCAAGCGATGTGATGACCATTTCTTGTTTAATTGTGCATACATGATCCATAAGGCCCACACTGTTGTAAGGAAATGGACCCCATCTAAAGTTCCTCTAATATCCTCCCCGACAATAATTACTGGCCATTTCTTGAGCTATGGAGGAGAGGGAGAAGTATGCTGAGAGTGTGCCTGCCACAAGGTATAGGGCTAATTGCAGCCTCCCTTTGGTGGAGAGCTCATCGTGGAAATGTAATGCAGCAGGCAGGCAGATGGAATTACTGTGAATGGTGCATTTAGAGAGTTTATGAGTATTACCATGAACAGCCCTAACTGACACTGATGAATACCCAGCTGTACCTTCTTATATAAAAATGACAGTTCCAGCACAGAGTGGTCATTTTCACTGACAAATTATCTGATTTATCCCCGGCTACACCCCATCCAGTTTGGCAATTTGCTACCTTAAATGCAAATCGGCTTGTGTTTGCCGCATTTTTCAGGAAAAGTTCTGAAGTGATCCTAAGAGTCAAGAGTGTTCGTGCGGTCAGTGGGCCAAATCACAGGGCTTAACTGGCAACAAGTTGACCATTATGTGCAGTGTTTGGCAGAGCCTCCTTATGCTGCAGAGACCACAGGAAACATTCTACCTTAGTCATAAAATGGCCTCATTGTCCCTCTTTTGCTAGTACTAACACTAATTCCTATCCGGACATCACCATAAAGGCTTTGAAATGGAACTTTTAATGAAGGTCAGTTTCATTGTTCTTTGGTTTTGTTATGGATCTGGATGTTTTTGTGTACCAATGTTGTGCATTTCCACCTGTGATGATATGGCAGTATGCACTACAGCTTATCCCAGTGATTTCCAACCAGGGATTCCTCTGCAGTTATCCGAGGATATGTTGACAGATTCCAGTGAAGCTCAGCTAAATTGAAAAACTAGAAATAGATTAATAAAAAAATACATCCATGTATGTATGTATGTTTGGGAGGAAAATAAACACGTATACAGCATATTACAAATTGGTGTGACATTGATCTTAATATATGATATAAGATCTCTAGTATTAGTATCTAATCAGTAAACTATGGGGCTTGGGGGTATGTTGGAGAAAAAAAAGGTTGGTAACTACTGACTTTGTCCTACACGATTGGGCCACTTTACGATAGAAACATAGAGGGTAAGTTCACCCAAATTATGGAATAGAACCCTAGAGGTATCATGAACATCATTTTTATTTTCCGACATATGCACACCCCATTTTTATGAGGCCCATAATCACGGACTCAACCCACTGGCAGGCAGTGAGCATTATGCAAATATTCAGTCAGTGCTTCCACAGAAATGAGATGTTAAAGTATAGAATCCTGGTAATGGACAAAGCACTGGAGTGATGCTGCACCCTGGTAACGGAATATTTATCAAATGAAAATACGACTAAACCTCAAGGAATATACTGTTATAATGTAATCTCCAACTCAAGAAGAAAGAAGCTAATCTGCAGTATTGCTCCCAAATTAAATGCTAGAAAGCAAATATTACTCTCTTGCTCTCTGTAGAGATTCATCAGAAAACACAATACAGATGCTCTGGAACAGTTTTGCCTGGAGTGTAGAAAGTAATGTCGAGATTAGCCTTCATTGTAATTCTTGTCTCGTAACATCCTAGTTTCCATTTTCCAGCCTTTAGGTTTTTGATGTTTCATGCTTAACTTGTTACTCACGTCACCAAACCTAAACAATCCAGTCTGATAGAAATCAACACACTAACAAGCACAACATCTGCACGTACAACAATAACTTTGCGTTTGTTGATGAAGGGGGGGGTCTACATGGTTTTGTGCAAACACACCTGAGCTCTGGGTGGTGTTCGTGTGTGCTCGTGAGCACTTCATGGATTTGGGAAGGGTTTTTTTATTTCTTATTTTTAGATGAATTTCTGAAGTCACCTATTAGTTTGCTGTTGCACATCTGCATCTTAATTCACATTGTGCACACAGTCGGCTCATTTGCAATGCACAGGCGTTCAGTTACCTAATTAGTTCACTAAGTCCCTTCATAAAGAGCTATCGATCCTCATCCGTGCTGGGAGAGAATCGGGAGATTTGAATATTGCTCTGTTTCCTCCAGAGCCCCCCACACACTCACACACTCACACACTCACACACACACATACACACACACACACAAACACACACACACTTGCACAAACTCAAGTTTAATCGCAGACCCTATCGTCCCTCCTTTTCTTTTCACCCTCACTCGCATGCAAAACCCAGATGAGATATGAATATTGTCTCCCAAAAGCTCTGCCACTGCACCCATACAATCTGATTTCCCCCAGCTTGGTTACAATGGTGTGTGTGTGTGTTTATGTGTGTGTGTGTGTGTGTGTGTGTGTGTGTGTGTGTGTGTATATTTGTGTGTGTTTATGTGTGTGTATGTGTCTGGAGAGAAAATGGTGGAGAGTCTGATCAGCGAGCCTGCACTGCAATCTTCTGTGAATGCAGCCTCAGCACTATCCTTCTCTCTAAGTCGCTCTGTGTCTTTCTGGAAGGTGGTGGTGGTGGTGGTGGTGGTGGTGGGTGGGTGGGTGGGTGGGGGTGAGGAAGTATCTTCTGCCATCATTCCGACCACCACTATCTCCCCCTCCCCTCTTTGCAGTGTCCGTCTGTCATCGCGTTATTGTTTGTTTTTGTGCTTTCTTGGCTGTTATCGCTCCTTCTCCTGTTTAAATACTCCTCACTCCGTCATACACCTCTCTCTGTCTCATCTCCAGACCTTACCCCCCCCCCCCCTCCCCCCTCCTGTCACTGATTGCAGATTCCCAGAATAAAGGGAGAGAGAGTGAAGTAGAATCAAACACGAACAAAAAGGCCTGCACTCAGCCCCTAATCTCTCTGTCCACTCCTGTTTGGGCGAACTCCCTCCGTTGAGCTCTTTCTCTTTTATTTTCTTTCTTTTTTTTTTCCTACCCTAGGTGGAAACATTTGTGGTTATTAAACATAGATGACTTGATGGATGATGCTGCTCTTCCTCAGTGCTGTCCCTGATACATTGTCAATGGCTATTTTTAGCAGTTCCTATGATGAATCCCTCTAAAACAGAGGTTTGCAAAGTATGACTCTGCGGAACATCTGCGTCCCCCTTCAGCAACCTGCATCACAGTCCCCATGCTCTTCAGTTCTTAGAGGACCGGTTCCCATGGTTATTTAGGGGGATGTAAACAGGAAGTACAGTGTGTCTATGGAGTCAGAGAGTTCACTGCGGGCTTCAACTTTAACAGACCTTCTTTAGCCTGTAGTGTTGTTGTTTACACTTTGGCAGATTGGCACCATTAAAAGCATGCCAAATTAGCTATTAGCATTTCCTGTTAGTAGTTTTTCCATGAATGTACAGACAAGATAATTCCTATGCAAATTTTTGAGTGCCTTTTTTTCTGTTATTTATAAGTGGAATAATGGACGTTTTTAGAGATGATGATATGCATGTAAAGTATAAGTCACCACGAATCTGAAAATGTGTGTATCATGCCCATGTGTTTGGTTTTGACTGAGTTATGAATCCCAGAAAGAGTGTGATTTTTGATATGTTTTTGATTTGTGGCAGTCGGGTGCTAAGGGTTTAATTTCCTGCATGAGCTGTGTGTCACAGCCGGTGCTGCAGCTTGAAGTGCTGACTGTGTTGGTGAGCCACTACAACTAACTCCATTGTTTTCAGACCACCAGCATGCCCCTGTCCCTTTCACCTCCATCAGTATCTTTGTCTCATGTCTCCTCTTACACACCCTTTTTCAAGTCTCCTGTACCCCCTTGGGCAAATACGCCTCACAGTTAGTTAAAATATTTATTCTAAAACAACATTTCCATACACCATGAGAAATAGATACAACAACAGACATATGGCTGAGATCTCCAATGAGGGGGAAAAAAAAAAAAAAACCCCGCTGGAAAGCAACATAAACAAAAATAATGTGAATGCAGAGGCACTGGAGATGTGTAGTGCCGACTCAGCGCAGTCTTGTTTAATTACTGTTCACCTGGGCCAAAGGCCTAATGGAAGTCTTGGCTGCGGGCCCAGACAAACAACATTCCACTTGGCTTCAACCACCAGAAAATCTTGGGTCTGACTCATGCGGGCTTGTTGGTGTCGCCCGTCCGCAAACTGCAAAGACAAACTGCAAACACAGGCGACGACAAGGGAATTCTCGCTAACGAGGTATCGCTACGAGCCGACCACAATGGTGGAAAGTATAAGCTGAAATGCCAAAAGGAGATCAGTGTGCAGATAAGATGATGAAAAATGCACTGCTCAAATGTTGTTTGGTATTTATTTTCACATAGGTATGTCTTGGTCTATGCCTTATCTCTCCATGTGAACGGCATTAAAATATAACGCTGATTTAATATGTTTCTGCAAAGCTGTTGTTGGTGCACATGCCAACATGGTGCTGGTTTAAAATTTGCCATTTCCAATGTTTCCAATATCACATTTAATCTCTAGGTATGATTTTATAGATGAGGGCTCTGTGTGTGTGTGTGTGTGTGTGTGTGTGTGTGTGTGTGTGTGTGTGTGTGTGTGTGTGTGTGTGTGTGTGTGTGTGTGTGTGTGTGAGTTTGTGCATTCTTGAGCATAAACGCCTGGGTGATTAGAAAGCTTCCAACAGATGGGTGAAATACATTGGCCGCATGACAGATATGGAACAGAGTCAGCATTATAGTTCCTCATTTAGACCCTGTCCTATTGATTTGTCCCACTAAAGTCTTGATTGAAATTACAGGGAAGACGGCTCCAGTAAAATACTCAATAGCTGGGCTCCCATCAATTACACGGAATAGAGATTGTGGAGGGAAAAGGGTGCTTGTGAGAGGACTGATAATTCTGCAGCATGAATTGACTGTAACTTGTCTTTAGGATGGGAGGCATTAATCCCGAATGTTCAGTGCATGATTACATTCAATAAGATAAAGTAGAGCCCCAATATTTTAAGAACATCTTTTTACTTTTTCATTTCTTCTCACATAGTTCAACAAGAGATGTAGTTGACATAGTCGTGTTTAAAGACAAGAAACACCTGCACGGAATTCAATTAATTTGAATTGATTGATTGAAGCAGATGTAGTTAGCTGTCCTACATTGAATTTGATTGAGCTTCGATTTCCTGCAACGCATCAATGTATTTTACACCCATGAAAGTAAATATACCAATATTCTATACATTTATTCTACATAGTATTGCTGACCTATGAAAACCACATAGTTTTGAGCTACATGTAAGAAAAGCTGCGCTGCATTAACTTCGTATCAATATATTTTTCAATGGTTTACTTTGCTCAAGAAGTACGTGAATATCATGTTTTCTTAATGTTCAGATTTGGAGATACGTGTTTTTTTTAGCGGATTTACAATACTGTGAATGTTCCGTGTGCCTGAAGTGGATACAGCCAGGTGAGTGTGGTGTGTGGTCAGTGAGTGTGGTTATGAAACAGCAGTGATGATAAATGTTGCAGACAAAAGGAGTGAGGAAGAGAGTGAAGGTTGGGTGTTGGAGATGGAAACGAGTTGATTTGCAATTGAGTAAAATTTGCTCTTTTAGACTTCACAACAGGTCTTTCTTTGAATTTAATTTTGGTTTGGCTTGACTTGAGTTTGATGATAATGTCTTACGAGCTGATAAGGTTTTTCAGAGATTTGAAATAACGTGTTGGTCACAGCATGGCTTACACTTTATTTCCAGTCAGTGAATCAGTGACTTCAAAGCTTTTTGCATCAAGAATATTGAAGCAAAAAAAAAAAAAGTCATCTACAGAATTTAAGCAGAAGCAATAAGCTGATCGGTTATCTTAAAATTCACAAGGCTCTTGAAAACATGTACAGACAGGTCAGTCTTTCTAATTTAAGCAACTGCTGTTCTTGTTATAATGTCAGATGTGTTGGCTATGGCTCATTACCTTTGTTCAAAAAGTGCTCCAGTGTATGCTTTGGTTTTACCATTCAGTAAGTATCTTCATGGAAACTTAAAGTTCTTCTTCGACCAGATGGTATCTGATCACTTTTGATGCGGGTTGTGATGCGAGCTTGCATTAGTAGTCCAAAGATGGAACACCCAGAGGGCATAAAGGTACCCATCACCCAGTCCCTCATATGTTGTGCTTCTGGCTTTAATGGGATCCCCTTAAAAAGACAAGTGGAAGGACTTGTCTTGTTTAGCAGCAGAGAAAAGTAGTCACTTTAATGTCTAGTGCCATAGTTTGGCCAACATTTTGGCTAATGACCAAATAGTTCTTTAGTTGTTAGAGAACATTAGCATGCTAACAGGCTAAAACTAAGATGGTGGACATGGTAAACATTATATTTACTAAACATCAATGTGTTAGCATGCTCACATTAGCTTACAGGGTTGCTAGCATGGCTGTAGACTATTGCTACAGTAGTCATTCATTTTAATTTTGACTTTCATTGTGGTTCCTGTATCCTCATGATCTACTAAACACGGTATACTGACATTCACAAACAAAAAGTGCCACCCACCCAATAGTTTACCCAGTAATTTCAGAAATAGTCATACCAAGTATGAGTCATGGCAGTTTCAGAGTTGACCGTGGAATATTTCTGATGTGCAGAAATTTTCTGTGATGGAAAGGAAGTCCTTTCTTTCAACTATTAGAGTGAAAGAAGTCTGAGGCCTGTAAATGGTGTTTCTTCCCTCAAAGCAGAGGAAGTTTCATTTAGTCCCGGTACATGTGTGAAAAGAAAGAGAGGGTGTGTTGTCCTTTGTCTCCGCACTCTTTCTCACTTTCTCTCTTCATTTCTCTCACTTGCTCACTCGCTTGTCACTCTGTTTCTGCCTCTCGCTCTGCCTGACTTCATTTCTACATTCATACCCACCACTTCCATCTCTCATTTCTCCAGATTTTGCTTACTCACCTTCCACCTGTCAGCCGAGCAAATTCCTCTGCAACTGCCAAAATTGTGTCAGAAAGCACTTTCGTTATTTATATATTTCTCTTACTGCTTTTCTGTGACGAGCAGTTTAAATGGCAAGTGCGCTGGATGGAATAGACTCATCATAATATGAGCTGAAGCTTAGGAGTTACATTTTAGGCATTCAAACTGATGCTTTTATTCACAACAATTTGCAATCAGCAAGTGAGAAAGGGCTGGGCGACTTTGATGGGACACAGATTTCATGGAAATGGATAATTAGGAAGGTTTTTTTTTGTACAAAGTGAGAAATTGTGATGAAGTTTTCAAAAAAAAAAATTATTTTTTATTGCTCAGAGCAACAGTGCCATTTGTTCATATATCTGAAGAAGATTGGAAATAAAATGAGGAGAAAAAAGTCAAAACTGGTCAAAGGCCATTGCACCAAAGAGTTTGACAGAAATAAAATTTTAATTTCAAGGTGGATTTAGAAGTGATGAGATAAGAGATGTTGCACCCTTGACTTCCATTACATCCAGTATGCATAAAAAAAAAAAAAAAAATTGAACAGCCCTGATAAAATGTGACCCATACAATACAGTTGGCCTGTCGGCTGCATATAAACCAAACCCTGGAGGTAATGTTTGCCAAACGCATTCTATTGGCCCCTTTGTTGTCCAGTATCCACAAATGCTTTCAAGGCAATGTTGAACTGTTTGTACATAATGGTACATAAATATTTGGATGCCATATTGCCACAGAATTATTCATCTTATCTGTGTCTGCTAACACAATCCATTTCGGCCATGTTCCAGTTGCTTTTGGCAAGGGGCGCCATGGAGAACCAGATTATCAAGTTCACAACACACTTTGCCTGATACAATATGCAGTGCAAATCAAGTCCATCTCCCGACTGGAAATAGAGAGACTTTGCCTCGCTCTTTGCAGTTTGTAGGTCACTTGATGGGGTGATGTAAATATTCTGTGACACCCTGTATATAATATAAAATATGAGACACAGAGTGTTAGAAATGAGTGTGTGTTTGCTTTGTAGTGACAATGACTGTTCTCTGTTTGCGGGCAATGAATAGCTTGTTTGTATTGGCTGTCCAAATAATTTGAATTTCTCTGCTTTTTTTAATTTTATTTGTTCTTTAATGTACAATCCACTGCATGTTTCCAGAATATCTCTGTTTTCATGCCATCACACCCACAGCTATCACTGATGATTCTCTTTCCATTAGTTCAAGCATAGATATAAACCTGAAGCTATTTATGAACTCAGGACCCATTTCACTATATTTACATTCAGTAATTACATCTTTTTAATGTTATTTTTTTATTTCCACCACTTTCACACTGGATTCAAATTGCCTTCACATGCACAAAATTCACAGAAAACAGTGCATGCATCCAATCCGGCGTAATTGTACCACATAGATAACGGCCTCATTGTTAGCTGTTCACTGTCTTTACACCAGAGCAGAACATAATGCGTCATCTTACTGCTGCTGCTTCACATTAAAAGCCTTCAACTGGTGACACACGGGGTGACTTTTATTGTGAACACGACACAGGAAACCGCACTTGGCGCTAACCCCAGTTGTTCATCAATAATGTGGCTGGAAAACAAGACAACGTCCTGATTGCTACATTGCCATTTCCAGTAGTCACCCATTTCTATTGCACATCGGCTTCGCTTGGTGACCTAAGATTTCACGGTCAAATAAAGAAATGATCCATTGTCAGTGGTTCCCGTATTGACCACCCTGTGGAACAAAGGGTTAAGTGTGCTACTGTAGTGTAGTAGGTCGGCAGGAAAGTGAGAGATGTGATGGGTGCTATAAGTGCAGGAGCTGCCAGATGGTGCTCACAGAAGCGTGATCATTTGGCATTTTTTCACCAAAGGGCTCCGGGGGGAATGGAGAGAGTGGGGAGAGAGGTGGAGAAGTAAGTGACGAAGGAATGGGTGCATGGAGACCCTCCTGCACTGATGCTAGATCTCCTTTTTTCAATCTTTTTTTTTTTTTTTACCTGTCTTACAGTCTTACTCCAACCACCTACCCAGTGCAATCTTTTATTCTGTCTCGTTTTTAGTTGGGGACAACATTTGATGCGCTCATGTTTGAAACTGTCACAGCAATGCCCATCCATCCTGTCTGATATTTGGCCTCTTGTCTCATGTCTGAATCAAAGCTAATTGGCTTGGCTGGCATCGCTTACATGTTGTTCTCAAGCTGTGCCAACAGGGCAAGTAAATCTCATCTGGTACACAATCGGTAAACACTTTGAAGCTAAAGCCATGACTGCATGTTCAGGATGCGTGTGTTTATGCATGCGTGTGCACATTTTTTACTATGAAGCGAGCCTTGGCACGTGTGCGAGTAAGCACCTTGAGTGGGATTGTCTTTGCGTTGGTGCAGCCACGGAGCTGCTTTATTGGTGTGCTCATTAGAGGTTTGTGGTTAGAGGCGCACCTGCTTGGGAGACTCATCACCCTGAACAATAATGCTGGCGGCCATGTTTACCCTTGGGCGACACATCCCCTACTTGGGTGGCAATCGCCATTTAGATGTCCAGTGTTCCCTGGTGAAATGTTGTAATATTATTAAATGTACCACTTCCTATTGGTGGAAACCGAACAGCAATACAGAACTACTTAAAAAAAAAAAAATATGGAAAATATATTTCCCCTCACATATGGTCCTCCATTGATGTAAGGGAAATGTATGCACAATATATATATGTGAGGAAATGAGTCCTCTGCAGTATTTCAAGAAGTGCACATATTTTATCCTGAATACATTATTACAAAGAAAGCAATAATAGATAGACATTATTCTCTAAAAATAATACATTTTGAATTGAACTGAAATGCAAATGGTTTGACCTATACACTGTAATAAGCAGTGTGCGCCGTAATTACAGATCTGCGGCAGGATTACACAGTGGGATACAATGCAGTCTTTCTGTGTTGTCCCCCCCCAAGGTAGTCACATCCTCCACCCAGACTTGATGGCACTCTGTTGGCTCTCCTTAATTCTTCAGAGGAAGAGAGAAAAAGAGCAGTGATGAACAGAATCTTGAGTGTACTGCACAAAAGAAGGAATGCGTTTCTTGCTCACGGCTCCACTCGCATCCTCCGTTCCAATTATCATTAATGTATGCCTTATGGTTAATCAGCGACAAAAGCTTCCTATACTCCTCCTTTAGCTCTTTCATTCCTTTCTCGCTCCCTTTCTTTCTTTTTTTTTCCTATCCTTTCCATGGCCTTAAGTAGAAGGAAGAGGTCAGGGTCCAGAAAAGCAATTCTCCTCAGGCTATAATTAGTGCCATGCAATAAGCAGCAACAAAGGCCAGGAAAATAACTTGACAACAACCATGGGAGAGATGGTGATGATGGTCAAACACAAATTACCAGTTATTAAAAACAACATGCAATAATGCTCACACTAGTGAGGGGAAAAAAAACCCAACCTTTTCCACACACCCATCCGCTATAAAAAGGAACAATGAGGGGATATATCCTTTGAAAAGTGATTATATATTGACTTGAGGGAGAGTGGCAAAAATGGGAAGGAGCGACGGTGTAGCACACCCTTGTGTTCCATAATTCTTTTCCGAGGAGATTGCAGACGCTCGCAAGTAATTCCACTTGACGGAACAAGGGGCCCTTTTTGGAAGCAATTGGGAAGAGAACCAAAGTCTCATTCAGGGAAGTTAATCCCCGTTAATGGGTTTGTTTAAATTCAATAAAAAAGGAGAATATGCACAGAATGAATTATGAAAAACGATTAATGAATGCTCCAGCAAGTAATCATTTTCCGGATAAATATGCACATACATATTCATTTTCTCCCCAGCCCACACCCCCACCCCCATCCCCCACACCCTATCCCCCTTCCGCCATAAAATCTGCCTTATTTTTAGCAGATCCTTACAGCAACTCCTCTCTGTTGAGCCACTGCAGTGCAAAGTACAACTAAATGAAAAGAAACCCCTTCTTTTTTTCTTTTTTTTTCTTTTTTTTTTTGTTTTGGCTTTTAAAGAGACTCCACATACCCAGGGAGGTGGTATCAAGGTGTTTGATCGCTCGCCAAGCAGGTTTTGATGGCTACTAGCCTCCATGCAGGCTTCTTGTCATCGAAAAAAGTCCCCCCAGATAGCACTGATGAGCAGAGTTAGAGGACACGGTGGCAGGAGTGACAGGTGCGGGGACAGGGGGACACCGTCTGCCATACCAGGTGACACCTCCAGGTCTGGCAAGGCGAGCCCGGAGGCTGAGAGAGAGAGGGATGACTTTGTCTAAACGAGAGCCCCAGATCGTGACTGTGCTCTTACTAGACATCCTCGAGCTGTTGAATTTGAAAGGCTTAGCAGATGCTACTTGAGTTACCCCCCAAATCATTGTAGTCCAGCACCAGCACCACCCCCCCCCCCCCCCCCCCCCACAACTCAATCCATCTCAAATATACTGTATGTCGTCTTTATCAATAACTAATGTCTCACTTGGTTGTCAGGTGTGAAATGTTCATAACTGCTGCAGAATTTTTCTCTAAAATGCTTGAGCAAAGTGTGTTTATACTTGATTTAAAATTCAGGTACTTGCTATGTATGACATAGCTTATAGAAAATAGCCTACCACCCACAGAGGATTTCACCATTTCATTAGAGTGTCTTCGTTTAGATGCATTTCTTTTTTTTCTTTTTTTTTTCTGATAAATGTTTGCAGTGCAATGTTAGTCCAGTTCATCATCTATCTATCTTCAAAGCTCAGAGTATACAGGGCTCAGGATCGCGCAACCAAAAGGTCATAGAGAGGGGTGACGAGTAGGGAGTCAACACAACATCTGCCTCAACAGCGGTCACCAATAAACACACCCACACAACTCAAAGCCACAGAAAAACCCACTTCTCTATAAACAGACACGCTCATGAGAGCACACAGAGACACACACACACACACACACACACACACACACACACAACAGCAGCAGCAACCAAGAGACATTTACAAATTGGCTTCTTGGCTTGAACATTGCTTCCGTTCATAATTATTTCTCCCTGTCATTGGGGCCTCTGCACACTGCCGGTCCCCTGCTAATGCTGTAAGCACGCCAAGCAACTCCAGAGCTGTCTCTGTGTTCAGGCAGCCAAGGAAATCTCTCTCTGCAGCTAAAAGCCAATTATTTCCTTGTAGATCGGCAGGACTATTTGCCCCAATAATTTTTTCCTATATAACCTCTTTACAGGAGGAAATTGAAATAACATGGAGGCATTAATGAAGGAGGATAATTTCGCCATGTGCATTTGTTGTGCCTCCTCTTTTCATTGCTGCCAAGTGGACCGGATTGTTGGCATACTAGCAGAAACACCTGTAGTCGTGCTACAGAGGTAAAAGCTTTGCTGTGTGCGTCCTCTCCGGGTGGCTGAGATAACATTAGATGGCCTGCCTTGATTGCGTTACCGAAATGAAACAAGTGAACATGAGCAGTTGGATGTGCGGTTGGGGGGATGTCTGGCCATGTGTTTAAGTAAATTAATGCTTTGGCTGTGTGTGTGTGTGTGTGTGTGTGTGTGTGTGTGTGTGTGTGTGTGTGTGAGTCTGTGTAGAGTCCTCGCAACAGGAAAATGCACCAATGGGAGAGTGATAAGCTGTTGCATTGTGACCCGCACCCAGATGGATAGGTAGGATGAGAAATAACAAAAAAGTGGTGCAAGTAAGGAAAAAGGAGGCCTTAAGCAGGGGATATGCTTGAAACACAGTATGGTCCAAAGATTTGTGCCCAACAGATCCAGGACCCGACTCGAACCCGTTTGACCATGGGAAATGTGGATCCACACCCTTTCTAGTCCTGTCTTGGGTCCTAGGGTACAGGTTGATCCGTGAAGGCCTCTAGTTCTCTAGGCCCCCAACAACCCAGATGCAGCTGGGTTGTTGATTTACGAACAAGTTCCACAAAGAAATTTCATCTGGAAAATCCTATTAAACTTTCTGCCACAAACTGTAATCATGCACGTTATACAGAGCTTCTCAGTTTGAGCTGATATGTTTCAAGAATGCTGAAGCAAGCTCTCATTGGTTTCACATCAAGGTCTCCCTCTCACACGAGATGGATCCATGTAAACTCCCACTACCACAGAAGAATTACAGAAGAAATAAGCTAAATGAGAATCAGCAGTAAAAAGGATGCACACGTTGAGCTGTATGGGACAAAAATGCCTGAAAGAAAAACCTTGTACCCACCTTGAACCAAGACAACTAAGACATGAAATAATTATTATATGGTCACAAGACTGTGCAAAACTGATTTCCACTTTGCAGTAGTTTTTGAGTTTAAGTACTGCAGGGGCTGCACTTAGAGGCTGCTTCTTTTGTCCTGAAATGGCCTGTGCATATTCCAGACAATAGCTCCCCCCGAGAAACACAAAAGGTTAGGGATGAACAGGGGAGATAGAAAGGAACATTATCTGTGGCTCAAAATCCTTTTAGTTCTCAAGTGGAAGATGGAAATAGACCAAGATTAGTATGCCAAGTTTTATCATCTAGAGATTTATTATATGTTCTAGGAAGTAGAAAGAGAAATAAAAGACAAATGTGTTTCTTTCTCTTTTTTTTTTTAAAGTTCAAACCATCTATAATCTATGAGCGCCTGGGACTGTTTCAATTTCATTTGGAACTTTAGAACAATGTCACAGACCTTAAAGGTGTATTCAAGACATTGAGGGACTAATAAGAAATTGTGTGTATGTGTGAATGTACTTGTTGAGTTGGGGACTTGGAAAATAGAGTGGATATGATGTTAGAGAGTAGCTATTAGCAGCAATAGAGCAGGGCTATGAGGAGTGTCCCAGTTTATATGTGGAGCTTGTATGTGTGTATATAAGACAGAAAGAGTGTTTTGATGTTAAAGTATTGGCTTTGGGATGGATTTGTTTTGTTTGCTGTCAGACCCAGGTCAGGTTCAGGTAGAAATTTCAGGCCTGTGCAATAAGAAAATACATTATTTACTGAAATGATGAAATTAGACCGCACCAGCATTGTCAACAAGATAGATGGAACTTAACGATGAAGCACTTTCGCCTCGCCCTTCCACAAAATGGATATGGTGTTGTGGGTTTTTAAGCTTCAGCTCCCTCTCTAGAAAAATCGCCCTCTCTCTCTCTTAGCCAATACCAAATGTCCTAGTTACATAATGGGTTTCAAAAAATTAATTGTTTGAACGTTGGTTGAAAAAATTAAAAATAAAAACACAGGTTCAGTCTTCAAGGATAACAACAACAATCAGTATTCAAGTGTAACAATCCACCCTAACCACATGGATAGCCAGTACGAATTAATTTGACCCCAAGAGCAATATCCCCACAACTCCGCCAATGAAGACAAATGATAATTCTTACCCCCCCTGTACATTTGTGGACTGGTTTGTTAATTACTCTCACAACAGTGCAGCAGCAACAGCGTGGGTGCATTTATCCTAGCATTTCAATTAAGTATTGGCAAAGTCTAATTTGTCATTTACCAATTAGGATAAAGGCTGATTTGGCTCACTATTTCACAGCTAGATGAGAACTGAGTTAAGATGCAAATCATGATCCCTGTTTTCATTTCCTGTTTTTTTTTTTTTCTTTTGGTGTTTTTTTTTCTTCTACATTTTAGTCTTTCCAGATGAAGGGAGAACAAAGCGAGTAGCTGTAGACTACTTTTCATACACCTTGAGTTTTTTTGTACTTTGTAAACACAATGCTTTTCTGCTAACTTCAATCTCAAACCTTTCGATTATAGGTCTGCACATTGGCAGCCATCTCAATAAAACATTGGAGCTTTGCCTAAGGCTAGCATCTGGGTTGCGGTCTGATCAAGAGGTAGAACAAGAGGCATCACACCGATCAGTCAAGCAGATACCCTGTAGCTAAAGTTGTATTTTCTGTCAGGCAGAGGCAGTTTAAATAATATATTTACTGAATGTATATGTTCTTTAACTCTTTAACTATTTGATTAGTAGTAAATATCAGTAGCGGGTACAAAAAAGTACATATTCTATTTGTTAAGTAACCCGGTATCTTCATACAACTACGCGCGTGAATATCTTTTCATCCTACCTGATGAGGACGTATTGTCATAGCTGCGCTTAATAAAGATTTTTGGGAGCATCAACCCAGTGTGTGGCCGCCTTTTTCAAGAGTCGTTTGTGCCCCATCATAAATTGTCAGACACCTACATCAGCAAAATACATAGTCATAAACTGTGGGAAGTATAACAGATTACCACTAAAAGTCATCATCAGCATCATAAATATAAAACAGGTTTAGATGAGGAGAGAGGAGGTGAGAGGGAGGCGGAGGAGGACCTAAATGGTAATAGATGTTGTGTAAGGAAAGCTCTCATGTTAATAAAGGTGGGCATTGCCTTATGTGGATTCCCAGGCACTATGAATCGCAATGAATTTCAAACATGTAGAAAATGTTGACACATACAGAATAATCATATAGCAGGCTCCTAGAATTACTCACCTGATTCTGGTGCATGTGTCCGGTGTTTCTATATGTGCGTCTTAACATGTGTTTCATGTGTTCCCATTAAACAAGACTATGAGTATACAGCAACCTGCTACTGGCAGGCTGTACTAAATGCTTACATCAGCATGCTAACATGCTAACAATGACAATACCAAAATTTCAACGCTAATTTGGTTTACTGTTTACTATGTGTACCAGCATGCTAACATTTTCTAATTGGCACTAACCTCAAAAATTAAAGCTGAGGTTGATACAGAATGTCATTATTTTAAAGAATCATTAACCAAAGTACTGGAAAAACTAAAAATATTTACCTCACAGTGTCGCAAGATGAAAATGTAAAGGAGCTATGCAAGTTTTGCTATTGCTACATAGCCAAAGTTAGCATTAACAACTGTTAAGGAGGCTAGAAGAAATGCGAGCTCAGGGTCAAACTTGATTCCTACTCGCCAGGAGTTGTCTCCAGCAGTGGAAAGCAACCCTCTTGTTTTGCTTCAGTAACTAAAATTAGCATGCTAACCAGCTAGCCCCGTCTGGCCTGACCATCTTGTCACCTTCCGATACAGAGTCACTGTCAAGACCACAAATATGAGCCACATTGTGACGATGTGAAATTTCATAGGCTCATCAAAGTCATTCAGATCCATTCTCTGGGATTCTTCAATGTACAAAGTTGTGTGCAAATCCATCAACTATTTTTGGACATATTTCAGTCTGGACCACAGTGGTGGACCATCTGACAGACCGACACTGCCATACCTCGAGCCGAGGGTAAAAAACAAATTAAAGACGGACAAGCTGCCCGCAGGAAGTCATTAAATCAGTGCTTTTAATAAACCTTCTCCTCATGCACTCGTAGTTCACATGCCTGTATACTCTTTACAGCGTTGAAGCTCTCATCTTAACCTATAATCCAGGCTTGATCCTCACAACCTAAAATGTGTAGCCAACAAGGGCCTATTTGGCTCGTCAAATGGTTAGTGAGCTGTTAAACCACTACCTGTCCTCTCATACCAAGATAACGGTGTCAGCTAAATGCCAAGTGTAAATGTAAATGTGTATGCGGCTGATATAAGGACACAATTAGGCACAAGGGTGCATATAAACACGAATTTCAGATGGCTAATGGAAAACCAGTGCAGGACCTTTACTGCTGTGAATGCAAAACATAAGATTTTCTGTTGTGGTTTAATCTCCCAGCACCGCGGTCTGACATACACGGCATGTATGGAGATGAGGATTTTTCCCTCAATCCGTCCCTTTTAGCCTCAACTCTCCTGCAGAATATTGGCTGCTGCGTGATGGATGGCTTAATTAGAGCCCTGCATCCATAGTTGAATCACTTTCTAGAAATGAGCAAGCTGTCATCACTGCGAAGCAGATCAATCCTCCCAGTCGACCCTATTCCAACATCAGGCACTCTATTCGAGTCCAATTGTTTGATGGAGTCACCGCATGAATCTGGGAAGGTGTTTTGGGGAGGGATTTTTAATCACAACAAAATGATGAAAGATCCAAATGGATTCAGATCAAGATCTCATCAAGCAACTCCGGTGCTTGACTGACTCTATTTGGCCTTTCAAGTTTATGCTAGCGCACAGCCTCTGTCATGTGTCATAAATGATGTTTTTAACATATATACACATCAGACATGATTCTCATTGTTTGCAAATCAATCATGTGAATGGTCAGGTGTGGTTAATGGGACTTAAGCTTGTTTGTCTCAGAATGAGTTGCCCAGAGGGGAGCAACAGTGCTGGGGTCGGCACTGTTTGTTTTCATTTTGTTCTCCAGGTTTGGACAGGCGGTACTGTGTGCGGTGGTGGCAGGCATTCAAGCTGGCCATGCCCTCAGGGGGTAGAAGTGAGGGGGGCATGGGGGAGGGTTGGGATGGGGCACCATAGCAGATGTTTTCTGTCCATCCGACGGGGTGGCATGGTGGTGGCGGCGTCGGCGGCGGGGGCGGCGGGGGGGTCGCGCCGCAGTGCGTTTGATGACAGAGACGCGCGAACAGTGACCTCTCCTCTTCCTCACACCTCCCTTTTCCGACATGTGTCATTCAGTGCCAGGTCAATATGGTGGCCCGGTGCGCCTGCCGATCCACCATGTGCTTCCAAGGCAGGGACTGGCAGCGCTGCGCAGCACCGTGCACCAGCACGACTCATTTTCGCCCCCTCCACCTGCCAACTGTGTCAGGACCACAGGAATAAATGAAACCTTGTGGATAAACAAGCACAGCTGATGATCACTTGAGGTACATCAGAGACCAGCGCGTCGTAGTTTTGCTGTCCTTTCTTTCCCTGTGTAGCTCGGGTTGGTTTGCAGTCATATATTCGAAACTGTCAAACATCTACTTTCATGTATTAAACCTAAATGCATATGCAAGCAAATGCACACAGACTGGCTCTCTCTCTCTCCCTCTCTTTCTCTCTCTCTCTCACACTCACACACATGTACATCAAATTGTACCCATTTTCCTCTCACACCCACAACCCCAACCTTCCTCCCCTCCTCTCTCGTGCCCTGGCTGCTGGCTGCCATGGCTACCCACTCACATCCACCCACATGCACATCACCCAACCGCTGCAGTTTATCCCATTTGTAACACATGACTGGCCATCGTACAGCCATGACCAAAGGGAACGCAACAGAGCCAGGCAGAGAGAAAGGGGTGTCGGGGGTTGTGGCAGCCGGATGGAGGGGTGCGGCTGGTGGACTGAAGCAGTGTTTGGCTCGGTCTGGTTGGCTGTAATTGGTGTCCACTCTTCCAGAAGCCCTGCAGTGATGGCGGACAGGATGACTCTGTCCGCATTTTCCCTGCCATCCATAATGTGTGTGCGTGGGCGTGGGGTGGGTGTGTGTGTGTGTGTGTGTGTGTGTGTGTGTGTGTGCATGAGTGAATGGAGGCACACACACATTTAGGGGGCATACAACTGGTGACAGAGACACTGACAATGTCCATAGGGGCTGTGTGAGTGGGCAGCCAAGGGGTAAGTGTTACGATAAGTGGATGTAGCATCTCATTTGATCACATTATAACATTTATCTTGCGCTTATATTATCTTATGCTTTGGTGCATCCCTGGAAAACCTTTGTTTACAGTATCAACAGAGGTGAAGATTTATGTCAGGGGCAAGGTTGAAGTGGCATTGAATTCCAAAATAAAAGCCTGCTTTTGAATAAATAAGAAAAATGAATTGAAAGAAGGAAATCATTAGTGTATTGATGTTAAAATATTGATATTTAAAATTTGTTTGTCTAATGTCATCTTATGACCATGTTCCGACCCATTTTAAAGATTAAAAATACAGGGCGTAAACTCTGTCAGCATGATGCCTTATGGCAGGGTTGAAATCTCCCACCAGAATGTATGTGTATGTGTGAAACAAATATAGTATTGGCATTTTTTGATAGGGCTGTGATACAACCACAATAAGAGCATATGAATATTGCAGAGTAAAGTTTGTGTTTGCTATGTATTTTGAAAAAAAAAAAGATGGTTTCTATACAGACAGAAAACACTGCGGGAGAGAGGGGTATGGCATGCAACCAAGGTCCCCATCTAAACCATTAGGCCAGCAGATGGCCAAGGGATTGTTTATCTTCATGAGCCCAAGTTACACATCCATGCATGCAGGCCCCCAATGTGGCATAAACAGAACTGTGTGTGTATATGTCCACATCCATTTGTGGAACATATCCGGTCCTTAAGAGTCTGACATCTTGAAGGGGAAGCCTGTTGCTGGTGTTCAAGCTGGAGGTGCAGAGAAGCTGTCTGAATCCTGTCCAAAACTTCCTTCCGCAACGAATCAACATAGACAGTTTACAGAATAGTATGGGACACTATGGAAAATAAAAAGGCTGCAAAACACATCTAAATACTTGAACGCTTTAATTCTACTGTGAGAAAATGACAAGTACATGCATGCAGCTTAATGACAAGTACATGCATGCAGCTCAGTATTCCAGGGCACAGTGAGCGGTACCAGGTCCATGGGAAAAAGGCCCTATGGCTGTGGGGATTTGAAGTTCAAGAATCACTGTTTCTTATGTGTTTACTAACTGGGATAACATAACTCTAGATAAATAACTGTAGATTTTGTGCCTTGCTCAAGGACAATTGGACAGAATTTGTGTAGTGTAATGAAATGTGTATGTCTCACTGACTTCAACATCCAGATGTTATATTAAGTAATGATCAGTCACAGGCTTGCTTCTGTTGTTTCACAGCATTTTAGTGTTTCTGTGAATAGTGTGCATATGTTAGATTTGTAAATTAATTCCTAACTAATTAATATTTTTGAACCGCCAACAATCAACCCACAGCATTTGGACTCTGAATGTGCTACATCACCCAGCAGTACACAGCTTCTACTGTCTCCAGATGGAGCACATACCCTTCAATTTACAGACCTTTGATAATGAGATTTAAGAACAGCAGTCATCTTAAAAGTTTAAACTGGCAGCACTTTTTCTCAAGGCATCAGAAAAAAACTCAGAAAAATCTGTTATTAAGTAAATTGACGCTTCAGTGTGCTTTCTCTTTATCCTAGCAACCGCCTCCCTCTCTCACTCACTCCCACTCATTCTCTCTCTCTCTCTTCACAGAGAGGTGTTATCCTTGTCTGACAACTCCCCTATGAGTGAGAGAAGGAGAGCGAGAGTTGGAAGCAAAGAGTGGAGACTAAGTGGAATGAATGCCAAGAGGAATTAGGTGAACCTTTTTGGCCTGACAAAGCTGGGAGGGCTCGGGAGGGAGCTAATCATCACCTGTTATCAGCCTCCTGTGACTTGAATAGCTATATCAAAAAAGTTAAAAAAAAAAAGAAAAAAGTATGAATATATAGATATGCACAGAAGCTTACAGGAGTCATGGAGAAAAAGAAAAAGAACAAATTTATGCTCTAAAATTAGTAATTTTTGTGCTCTAATCAACAGAAAATGTTAACATTTCATAATCTGTCTAAGGGGCGTCAAAGAGAATAGTTTAACAGGCAAAATTTCTCAGTTCAAAACAAAACTTGCATGAAACCAAGACCGCTGATGTAGGTGAAATTGTCCATGTTCAACTTCCACTGTTTATTTTGCAGTGGATTTATGGTATATGTGTACTTGATAGCAGCCACGGTTGGTCAGTACTGCTGGAACTACATCCAGTGTAGCATTACAAGTGTATAATAAAAAGAATAATGTGTGAAATTAATGCAAAAATCTAATGATATTAATATTATAGCATCTCTCAATAATAAGACACAGATATGTTACCTGGTTTCACTGATATTTTATTAGCTGTGAGCAGCAGCAGGCTACTACGGACTGTAGCTAACGGCAATTGTAATGGGTGATGGCTTATGGCTAATGCTTTAGCCCATGAATGTAAAACAAATATAGTATAGGTATGTTTATGATAGCACTCTGAATAATACAAAGGGATGTTACCTGGTTTCACTGACAGTTTATTAGCTGTGAGCAGTTTGCAGGTTCAGACTGTATGTCATTTACGCTCGATGAAATATCAGAATAAACAATAAACATTTCTTTAGATTTCTGCTGTCAGAGGTATGCTGTCTTACACGAAACATTTTCATAGCAAAATAACATTAGTGACTAGCATCACAGCACAGCAGCCCTGCAAATCTCAGTAGTGACACTTGAAAGGTCCTTTTTACCCGTAGCTCTTTAACTATACTAACATCCTTGAACACAGTGATACTCATAACAGTAACTCTTACCATGTCACCCTGTTTAATAAGGAAAGGAATTAATTCAATATTTGCAGGAACCTCAGCAGAAAAACACAGCTGCTAGCCTGCAGCTAACCCTCAATGTCATGTTACTGGAGTGGTAGGAAGTGAATTAATTGGTTGTTATGGCTACTATGGTCATTTGGGGAGGAGCACACAATAAATTAAACCTTTCAAGATCATGAAATTACTATTCTCTGTAGATATACCCAGTGCAGTGCAGTGTAGGCATGTGGGCACATATGCACACATACACAGGATTTCCATCAAAAACCTCATAACAATACTTCCAATTAATTACGGGTCTTGATCACGCTTTCCTGCCTTTCTCCTCTCCCTTTTTGAAATTTTAACCTCCAGGCGAGCTATTAGCACAGCAACTGAAAAGAAATTCCAATTATTTCTTACATCTGAGGAAATGAAAACGGCACATTAAACATAACAATCAATGTACCTTGTGATTAGTGTTTGCACATTTCTGTGTCACACATGACCACACTGTACAGGGCAGATATGACGCCACCAGTCTATTACCCAGATTTAATGTTTTGTGAAAACCTCCCAGTCAAATGCAACATTGTTCGAGGTGCAAGCAGAGGTGTAGTCATGTCATTTTCTTCAAAAATCTCTCTAGCTTTAACTGTCTGTAATAATGAAGGTGATATAATTCTATGGGGTGTTATTATGTGATTAATCAGGCCTTTATAGACTCCCCAGTAATGCAGAGGGCATCAAGGGATGCCTTTGATGCAACACAACAAAGTCACTGCCATTTGTCTCCCTTTGGCTTTTGTTTCTTGTAGTCACTTGTTTATGACTGACTTTAAAGCGCGGCTGGTCATAAATAATACATCTATTACAGATAGATAACATCTCATATATCCAATGGAAAGATATCTTAATAGCAGGAAGTTCTATAAATTTTATTCAAGTGTTATACTCAAGGGCAATTGACCCCAGTCTTTCTTTAAACTGTGGAATGAATGCTATGAATGTCAATAAGGGTAATAACGTTTAGTTCCTACTTCAAATGCTGGGACTCAGGTTGACAGGAAACCATTTGATTGTCATTATAAAGTCTGCTTGGAGTGACATTATCTGTAAGGGAATACTTAATAAGGTGATAGCACCCACTTCCCAGAGGGAAGTTTCTTTAAAACATTGCAAGTGTGCATGTGGTTGGGTTGTTTTAGTGAAAATGCTTAAATCCTCATTAATCATTTATCATGTCATCATTGAATAATTACTGGATGTGTAAGATGTGAAAGCGTTTTGCTTGTCTCCCAGATAGGAAAATTAAAGTTCTGGCCCAACATATGCCCAGTTCCACGGCCAAAGTCTGGCCCATACACTTCCACACTGGGCAGAGTCCAGCTGTTCTCCGGTATTGACTGACAGCCAGAAGATTTTCTGTGTGTGCGCCAGAATTTGTCCAGATGTGGAAGTAGCATCTTACACTCATGTTGTACATGGGCCAGATTCGGGCCGTAGAACTTCGGAGCTAGAAGAAAACAAGCACGTGGCCCAAGTATGGGTTGGATTTATTTTGCTATCTGGGTACCTGCAGGGAGTTATTTTAGAAAACAATGTCTGATAAACCAACGGTATGTTACCTCCCTGCCACCAAATGGTGGGCTAACAAAGTTAGCAAGATAGATGTTAAAAAAGAAAAATACAACTCCTGTAGGATAATATGTTGCTTTGTGCTGGCTGGAAGTGTATGTAGCAATGGTTTGCTTGCATTTTAGCTAGAACGACTTCTGGCAGCTAGGTGTGGATATTTTTTTCTGTCCTCTAGTGGCCAAAAATCTATAAGTGTGCAGCTTAAAAAAAAGAAAAGAAAAAAAATCCTCAGTTTCTCATGTCAAATTTTTGTTTTGGCTGCAGGAAACATGTCAGGGGAGAGCTGAGTAAGAGTTACACGTGTTCTTTTTTTCCTTACATATCCTATGTACCCTAAAGCTAAATGCCAGCTTGATAGGTAATCTATAGGCCATTCACATGACATAAGCAACACAGAATACTAATAGCAACCTCTATTGTACCATTTCTCTCTTTTTTTTCCCTTTTCTTTCAACATGTGTTGACATCTTGTGCATGGGCCAACCTCAAGGACTGGCTCTAGATCAGAACCGAGTCCAGACTCAGTGGAAATCTAGATTAGCCGGACCCAATAGCGCTGACCGAGGATTAGCCAGGGGAAACTCCATTGAATACACAGCCAACAAATTAGATGTTTTCCCCCTGGGTCTTGTTAAATCTTTAGAGAGGAAACATTTGGTGCTTATGGGACTCAGCAGGTAATCCAGTGTGGGGCACAAAAGGCCCTGCTTGGATGGAACTGGCCAGATCTTCCCACTGGTAAGGGGATCTCTGGAGCTTTGGCTTCCCTAAGAGGGGATTGAAAGGGAGACTCAGTGGCCACAAAGCCTCTCCCCAGCTGGCCTTGCACGGCCCCTTTCTGGAGATTACTGGGCCAGTGAAAGTGTCTTAATGGAAAATAGCTTTGGAAGGGTGTTTTGTGAGGCTAAATGAACCAGAAGGAAAAGATAGTAGGTCGATGACACGTGTAGGAGAGTCCATAGCGAGCTATTCTGTTTGCTTGTTTGTGTGTGAATGCACACATATGTGTAACCTCCACACCTCCTAATTGCAAGTCTGCCTTCACTGACGTTAACTTCTCATGTCTCATCCGTCCATCTGTATGTGACAGGTGAGTGAGCAAGACGCTGCGTCCCTGCCTGAAATAGAAGAAAATAATAATCTCATTTCTGGACTCGCCTCTATCTTCCCCCTTGCCGCAGTGAGCCCAGGCAGCCCTGTGAGATTTGGGTCACTTTAGATCTATTGACCCTACATGCTCAGAGTAAGCCTGAGGGCTACTATGACAGATGTTGTCTAGTGGCACACTGAAATGAATGTCAAAAATAAAAGAAGAGGATGGATAGACAGGAAAGCTTGTCTGAGAATAGATCACGAGTTCCTCTCTGTACTTTGAGTAAAATGTTAAATGTGAATCTGCGGTTGTGTGGAAATGCTGACACATAAAGTAACGGAGAGAAACAAGGGCTGCGATTTATAACGACAATCATCACTATTAGTGCATTTGTTGACATTAGCAAAGTAAATGCGTGTTATTGTTTTTGCATGAACTTCAACTTTGAACTTTGACCCACAAATTTGCGCATTGACCATTAGACCAATAGAAAGCCGTCTTGTCAAACCCTATCATTTGAGGGTACGGTAAGCAGGAGGGTCCAAAATTGAGAAGGTTATTGTAGCTTATTAGCTGTTAGTATTCACTTTTATTTACAGTATTAACAGTACTTACTGCTCTGGTAAAGAGCAATGGTTTGCCAACAGTTATGGAACAGATGTCGATAGCCACTTAGCTAAGCTACCAAGCTAATTAGTTTGGTACATCTTCAGTAACTTTCACATTGAAAAACGTGGCTCACAAGCTTCTAGACCAAATATTTCTCAAAGATGCACTGATTCATTTGGTCGTACGACTTTCTGATGTGATCAAAATATCTAAAATATCTCCGGCTGGAGAATATGAAGCAATACCTGCCACATTCCAATGGGCAGCAGGTGGGAACACAACCTTGTAGTGGTCACGGTGATATGCTATTTGTATTTTGTGGAGTGCAGAATAAAGGAATAGCTGATTTGTAAAGGTGTAAGAGGTGCAAAGGTGGCACACCAAATAGACAAAAAAAAAAAAAAAAAATCATATATTTTTCATCTATTCTCAATGTTTAATTCATAATTTGACATTTCATCAGCCAGTACAACTTTTTCTTTTTTTTTCTTTTCAGCCTGAATGCAAAAATAATTTCCTGTTGGAGAAATAACACCTCCCTTGACCATAACTTTGATGCAATGGGTAGACCCTCAGACAGACAAGATTCTATACCAAGAAAAGAAATGGACTAAGGAAAGTGATGTTCCTTTCAACTTTATCTCTGTCAGAATATATATAAAGTAATGCTGGTGCTGTCCATCTCTTGCTCTCACATTTGCCAGTTTCTCTCTGCTTTCCTTTAGTCGAGTGTGTGTGTGTGTGTGTGTAGTGAGTCGGTGTCTAGCAGCAAATGCTCA